>NW_026652711.1:0-10553 GCF_009828535.3 Hylobates moloch
ACTCTGATGGTAGTTTCTTTTGCTGTGCAGAAGCTCTTTAGTTTAATTAGATCCCATTTGTCAATTTTGGCTTTTGTTGCCATTGCTTTTGGTGTTTTAGACATGAAGTCCTTGCCCACGCCTATGTCCTGAATGGTATTGCCTAGGTTTTCTTGTAGGATTTTAATGGTTTTAGGTCTAACATTTAAGTCTTTAATCCATCTTGAATTAATTTTTGTATAAGGTGTAAGGAAGGGATCCAGTTTCAGCTTTCTACATATGGCTAGCCAGTTTTCCCAGCACCATTTATTAAAGAGGGAATCCTTTCCCCATTTCTTGTTTTTGTCAGGTTTGTCAAAGATCAGATAGTTGTAGATATGTGGCATCATTTCTGAGGACTCTGTTCTGTTCCATTGATCTATGTCTCTGTTGTGGTACCAGTACCATGCTGTTTTGGTTACTGTAGCCTTGTAGTATAGTTTGAAGTCAGGTAGCGTGATGCCTCCAGCTTTGTTCTTTTGGCTTAGGATTGACTTGGCGATGTGGGCTCTTTTTTGGTTCCATATGAACTTTAAAGTAGTTTTTTCCAGTTCTGTGAAGAAAGTCATTGGTAGCTTGATGGGGGTGGCATTGAATCTATAAATTACCTTGGGCAGTATGGCCATTTTCACAATATTGATTCTTCCAACCCATGAGCATGGAATGTTCTTCCATTTGTTTGTATCCTCTTTTATTTCATTGAGCAGTGGTTTGTAGTTCTCCTTGAAGAGGTCCTTCACATCCCTTGTAAGTTGGATTCCTAGGTATTTTATCTCTTTGAAGCAATTGTGAATGGGACTTCACTCATGATTTGTCTCTCTGTTTGTCTGTGATTGGCGTACAAGAATGCTTGTGATTTTTGTACATTGATTTTGTATCCTGAGACTTTGCTGAAGTTGCTAATTAGCTTAAGGAGATTTTGGGCTGAGACGATGGGGTTTTCTAGATATACAATCATGTCATCTGCAAACAGGGACAATTTGACTTCCTCTTTTCGTAATTGAATACCCTTTATTTCCTTCTCCTGCCTGATTGCCCTGGCCAGAACTTCCAGCACTATGTTGAATAGGAGTGGTGAGAGAGGGCATCCCTGTCTTGTGCCAGTTTTCAAAGGGAATGTGAAGCCTCCGTGCTTTCACACGAATATATAAAAGTAGTAAAATTTATGAATGCATGACCGAAATAGCGGAGAAATTCACACTGGGGAAATAATAGGTATTTATGGTATAGCTCTTCCATCTATTCTTCATAGTTTCCACTGCCTCCTGCTGTCTTGCTGTGTGAACCTGCCCTGACCAGATTATCTTTAACTGTCTGGTTAAAGATAACGTTGTAGGACAGCCACTAAACATTCTACTGTTTTTCATGGTCTGTTCCTCATGACTGAGGATAGAAATAGAATTTGCACACTCTTGGTGCTGCAGCCATTACTTTTTGCAATCATGTTTGTGAGAGGTTAGGTGATTTTCCCTATCTGGATGGGCACTGGCTTCTGAATTGCAGCACAGGACACCTCCAGACGCAGATATCCTGAGGCAGACAGTCCACTCGCAAGTAACACACAATTGATTTATCATGGATTTAAAGCCTTCTTGTGTCCCAAATGTTATTTATCTTAAGTAGCATTATCCAAGTACCTCTTATTTATTAATTTTAGATTAGAGATTTATTTCACAGTTTCCCATTTATATTCCGAGTTATTCAGAATACTTCCTTGTTTGTTTTTTTTTTTTTTGCTTTCTTTCCTTTAAATGGCCTAACTTGTTTTCTTATAAGATAATCAGAATAATTTCTTCTGGCGTTTTAATTGCGATTGTGTTGTAATATCTCCTCAGAGGTAGTCTTTTTAAATTTATGATAACTGTAAAATTGGGAGACTTAAAGGAGACAACTTAGAATTTGAAATTATTTAATATCAATCAAACTTTTGACAATGAAATTAGGATTATTATGAAGGTAAAATGGTTTCTTGTATGTAGCCTCTTGCCTCATTCAATAATGAGAATTTGAATTTAACCTTGGGCTTTTTTACTTTCTGTGTTTTGGTTATTGTTGTCATTTATCAAATTAGATTTTCTCATTTTATTATGAGAAAAAGCATTTTTATTTTTAATATTTTATATGCATAATGATGAAATAATTTGAAATTGATGTTCAGTAATTTTTAGTTTACTTTTTAGTAGCAGCTTAAGATTTTTGCAATTTCAATAGTCTGTTCTGTTGGATTTAAGCTTTGGGCAAACACGTTTCTCATCTGAATTACGTCCTACACTTTTGGTCTTTTCCTGGAACCCTCCTAAAATGAGTCTTGTGCTACTTAATTTGACTGAAACATTTACTGTGCTTCCTATGACTCATTGGCTCCTCTCTTTAGATCATCCCATTATTATTTAGCATGATACCCACTCAGCAGTGCGTTTTCTCATGCTGTGAGATTGTATCCAATTTTCTGTGATGCTGTCAAAGAGTCGTGTGTCGTCTATCTTTAGGGATCTCAGTGATGGATTCAGCAAAGCCTTCCAAAATGCAAGAATCAGCACCAGTTTAAGAAAGATTGCCATTCTCTCCTCTGGGAGGAAAATATTTATTATGTTCCTCAAGTAATAGGCCTGTTTGTTCCAGACGTGTTAGCTAGGAATTCAGCAAGTTTAAGGAAAGGGCCGTGTTAAACCAAACTTGATTACACTTATGTAAAGTGTTAAGTATTATCCAAATATAAATATTTAAAACTATTTGTCTGTTTTCAGTATGTAGCTGAACTATCAAATAGGGGAACTGAGTTAGATTTCTGCTTTTCATTAGTTTGGGTTTTATAAGATAGTTTTGGAAATATCCTGAATTTCCCATGTTAATATGTAATTGCAAAAAATAATCCAGAGTTCAGTGTCAATTAAGAATTAGTTATATTCTTTTATTTGCAAAGACTACACAGATGTGTGTATGTGTTTGTAATCTTCACATGATTCAACACATTAAAAATAAAACCACTGATTGCCTTTCAGATAGATATTAGATACTTCACCAGCCTAGAGTAGAGCTTTAATCTACTTCTGGGAAAGGCTCTCGAAAAATGGAATATTCTTTTTAAAGGCCAAAGATAGAAGGAATTTTAGTACATTTACTCATGTTATTATATACAAGCTTCTGAGGTTTACATATAATCAAAGTTTAATAAAAATGTTGAGTTGAACCACTTTCTTACATTCATTTTCGAATGTGAGCTCATTCTCTGGAATGATCTCCGGGGAGGTAAATCGCTTACTCTAAATAGGCAGATTATGTATATCTGCAGATTCCCATGATTCTCTGCTCTACTCAGATATTCCCGTAGTGACAACTGAAGTCATACAGATGAAGAACTGTTCTGGATGGAAAGGATTGTAAAGGATATGACCAATCATGAGAGATATAGGTAAAATGAATGAGTTTTTTACAAAATAGCCTTTAATGTCATTGTCAGAGACAAGCCTCAGAATGCTTGGTTGGTTGTTCTGACTTGGTGTGACATGTGTCTTGTTCCTATGAGACTTGTGTGCAAGTAAGCCCTTTGGGCATCCCAGTTTAGGAAAGAAAAACAAAAGGAAAAATTATTTTACGAATGGTAACTTTATGGAGCAAATAATTTACTGACAGATTCTGGTAGATAGAATCTAATAGAGGTTTTAGGGATTGTATTTTTAAAAATAGTATATTCAACAAATCTTTACTAGGAATTGATTATGGATCAGAAACTGTTAGGTACTAAGTATACAATGATGAAAATGCAAAGTTGTTCCTGTCTTTATTGGTTTTTACCATTTATTCATTAAATGAATAATCACACAACTAAGTATAATTGCATATTGATACAGGTCCTGTGGAAATTAGAATATTAGCTTAACCTACAATATTGGTCTAAAGTTCTCTTTTTTGGTTGTGTCTCTGCCCGGCCTTGGTATCAGGATGATGCTGGCCTCGTAAAATGAGTTAGGGAGGATTCCCTCTTTTTCTATTGATTGGAATAATTTCAGAAGGAATGGTACCAGCTCCTCCTTGTACCTGTGGTAGAATTCGGCTGTGAATCCATCTGGTCGTGGACTTGTTTTGGTTGGTAAGCTATTGATTATTGCCTCAATTTCAGAGCCTGTTATTGGTCTATTCAGAGATTCAACTTCTTCCTGGTTTAGTCTTGGGAGTGTGTATGTGTCAAGGAATTTATCCATTTCTTCTAGATTTTCTAGTTTATTTGCGTAGAGGTGTTTGTAGTATTTTCTGATGGCAGTTTGTATTTCTGTGGGATCGGTGATGATATCCCCTTATCATTTATTGCGTCTATTTGATTCTTCTCTCTTTTCTTCTTTATTAGTCTTGCTAATGGTCGATCAATTTTGTTGATCTTTTCAAAAAACCAGTTCCCGGATTCATTAATTTTTTGAAGGGTTTTTTGTGTCTCTATGTCCTTTAGTTCTGCTCTGATCTTAGTTATTTCTTGCCTTCTGCTAGCTTTTGAATGTGTTGGCTCTTGCTTCCCTAGTTCTTTGAATTGTGATGTTAGGGTGTCAATTTTGGATCTTTCCTGCTTTCTCTTGTGGGCATTTAGTGCTATAAATTTCCCTCTACACACTGCTTTGAATGCGTCCCAGAGATTCTGGTATGTTGTGTCTTTGTTCTCGTTGGTTTCAAAGAACATCTTTATTTCTGCCTTCATTTCGTTATGTACCCAGTAGTCATTCAGGAGCAGGTTGTTCAGTTTCCATGTAGTTGAGCGGTTTTGAGGGAGTTTCTTAATCCTGAGTTCTAGTTTGATTGCACTGTGGTCTGAGAAACAGTTTGTTATAATTTCTGTTCTTTTACATTTGCTGAGGAGAGCTTTACTTCCAAGTATGTGGTCAATTTTGGAATAGGTGTGGTGTGGTGCTGAAAAAAATGTATATTCTGTTGATTTGGGGTGGAGAGTTCTGTAGATATCTATTAGGTCTGCTTGGTGCAGAGCTGAGTTCAGTTCCTGGGTATCCTTGTTAACTTTCTGTCTCGTTGATCTGTCTAATGTTGACAGTGGGGTGTTAAAGTCTCCCACTATTATTGTGTGGGAGTCTAAGTCTCTTCGTAGGTCACTGAGGACTTGCTTTATGAATCTGGGTGCTCCTGTATTGGGTGCATATATATTTAGGATAGTTAGCTCTTCTTGTTGAATTGATCCCTTTAGCATTATGTAATGGCCTTCTTTGTCTCTTTTGATCTTTGTTGGTTTAAAGTCTGTTTTATCAGAGACTAGGATTGCAACCTCTGCCTTTTTTTGTTTTCCATTTGCTTGATAGATCTTCCTCCATCCCTTTATTTTGAGCCTGTGTGTGTCTCTGCACATGAGATGGGTTTCCTGAATACAGCACACTGATGGGTCTTGACTCTTTATCCAATTTGCCAGTCTGTGTCTTTTAATTGGAGCATTTAGCCCATTTACATTTAAAGTTAATATTGTTATGTGTGAATGTGATCCTGTCATTATGATGTTAGCTGGTTATTTTGCTCGTTAGTTGATGCCGTTTCTTCCTGGCCTTGATGGTCTTTACATTTTGGCATGTGTTTGCAGTGGCTGGTACCGGTTGTTCCTTTCCATGTTTAGTGCTTCCTTCAGGAGCTCTTCTAGGGCAGGCCTGGTGGTGACAAAATCTCTCAGCATTTGCTTGTCTGTAAAGGATTTTATTTCTCCTTCACTTATGAAGCCTCGTTTGGCTGGATATGAAATTCTGGGTTGAAAATTCTTTTCTTTAAGAATGTTGAATATTGGCCCCCACTCTCTTCTGGCTTGTAGAGTTTCTGCTGAGAGATCCACTGTTAGTCTGATGGGCTTCCCTTTGTGGGTAACCCGACCTTTCTCTCTGGCTGCCCTTAACATTTTTTCCTTCATTTCAACTGTGGTGAATCTGACAATTATGTGTCTTGGAGTTGCTCTTCTCGAGGAGTATCTTTGTGGTGTTCTCTGTATTTCCTGAATCTGAATGTTGGCCTGCCTTGCTAGATTGGGGAAGTTCTCCTGGATAATATCCTGCAGAGTGTTTTCCGACTTGGTTCCGTTCTCCCCGTCACTTTCAGGTACACCAATCAGACGTAGACTTGGTCTTTTCACATAGTCCCATATTTCTTGGAGGCTTTGTTCGTTTCTTTTTATTCTTTTTTCTCTCAACTTCCCTTCTCGCTTCATTTCATTCATTTCATCTTCCATCACTGATACCCTTTCTTCCAGTTGATTGCATTGGCTCCTGAGGCTTCTGCATTCTTCACGTAGTTCTCGAGCCTTGGCTTTCAGCTCCATTGGCTCCTTTAAGCACTTCTCTGTATTGGTTATTCTAGTTATACATTCGTCTAATTTTTTTTCAAAGTTTCTAACTTCTGTGCCATTGGTTTGAATTTCCTCCTGTAGCTCGGAGTAGTTTGATCATCTGAAGCCTTCTTCTCTCAACTCGTCAAAGTCATTCTCTGTCCAGCTTTGTTCCATTGCTGGTGAGGGGCTGCATTCCTTTGGAGGAGGAGAGGCACTCTGCTTTTTAGAGTGTCCAGTTTTTCTGCCCTGTTTTTTCCCCATCTTTGTGGTTTTATCTACTTTCGGTCTTTGAGGATGGTGATGTACAGATGGGTTTTTGGTGTGGATGTCCTTTCTGTTTGTTAGTGTTCCATCTGACAGACAAGACCCTCAGCTGCAGGTCGGTTGGAGTTTGCTAGACAGAGTTATCTCATTCCATTAGAAAATTAGGGCTTAGAGTTTATCAGAAACATAGTAGAATATTACATGTGCATGATGGCAATTTATCCCTGAGCATTCTCCGTTTCATTTCCTCTAGATTTCCACTTTCCTTCTGCAGACAGCCAGATCTGCCACACTACAATGAAGTATTAATCTAAAATTTTAATTTGTTAGTTGGATTAAAAGAATAATGATTCTGGTGTGCCGTTTTTTAAGCCCGTTGGAAAAGTGTGGTATTAGCGTAGGAGTGACCCGATTTTCCAGGTGCTGTCTGTCTCCCCTTTCTTTGACTAGGGAAGGCAACTCCCTGACCCCTTGCGCTTCCTGAGTGAGGCAGTGCCTCGCCCTGCTTCGGCTCTTGCACGGTGCGCTGCACCCACTCTCTGGCACTCCCTAGTGAGATGAACCCGGTACCTCAGATGGAAATGCAGAAATCACCCGTCTTCTGTGTTGCTCACCCTGGGAGCTGTAGACCGGAGCTGTTCCTATTCGGCCATCTTGAATTGAGAGCTATTGTGTAACTTTAAACGAAATTTAAAAATTTGGTATCACTTTTGTAATACAATATCATTTACTGAAGAGTCAAGAATATCTCTAGATGCAAGAAGAGCTCCCAGGGTACACCCATTCTGATTTAGGTCATTTCAAGGATGAAGTTCCTTCCTGGTGTCTGTTACCCATGCCACTCTTCCTCAAGCACAGTCCAGTAGCCCACCGTTATCTGAGATAAACAGGGCTCAACTGTTTTGCAGAACAGAGCCAACACAGTCTAAATATAGGAAGGCAATTGGAAGGATTGAAAAATAAATTCATTTTTAGTTTTGGAAATAAATAAGTACTTCTTTTTTTTCCCCTTATCTGGAAAATCATTGTTTTGAATTGACAATATGGTAACAAGAAAACTGCACAGTGTTGTCATCCTATCTGGTCATTTTTTCTATTTGATAATTCAGGATGATTTGCCCAGTCTCTAACTCTACAGAGCTTTCTAGGGCTTTCTATCCTTTCGAAAGTTCCTGTTTGAATGGCTCACATATTCCTTGGAGAAAGGGAAGGGGAGAGATTAGACATACTGTTAGTGTTTGTATTCATTCATTCGTTTATTTAAAAAGCTTTTGAGTATTTAGCCTTGATTGGGCGGTGGTATCATTTTAGGTCGAGGTAGACTCAGTTTATCAGGCTGCCCTGAGAACAAATGCCAGTAAGTAAAACATTCCAATAATCTTGACATTTCACTGTTTTCTTTGATAACAACAATAGTGATTGGACCCTCCCAGTAACTGTGGAGAGAGATCAACTGGCTCTTCAATTCTTTCACAGTTTGAGGTAACTCTGATGAAAGATTCTAAACATGAACAGCAGTTTAGTAAGTGGACATTCACAAATACAGCTACATTCCAGTATATATTTTTAATCATTATCAGGAATGGCGTTCAGTTTTTAAAATAAATATACAATTTCTGGCTAACTGTGAGTTGTTAGTTTCTCCAGTATTAGAGTGATGGTTCTTTCTCCCCTTTCTTTCATACTATTTTTGTTTGTTTTAAATTATCAATTTTTCTTTCTTAAGCAGGTCTGCTTAAACAAAAACAAAACAAAGAACCTTCAATAATTGTTCCTGTTAGGTTTTTATTAATTCTACTGTATATTATGACACAGGGAGTCCACAGCATGCTGGATCAAAGAACCTGAACAAACTTCTAAAACTCAATCAAGAGGCTGAATACCTTTCCCCTATTTCTTTCTTTCTAGAATAATTGTAAAAAGACTTAAAAAGAAAACATTATATTCTCTATATTGTAGGGACCTGTTGTGCCTTGTAAATAGTAAGAGTTCAATAAATGTTTATTGCACTGAATTTTCCAGGATAATAGTCATATTTATATGTTTCTTCTTTTTCTTTTGATTGTTTTAACTATCTCTCCTGCACATTATAACTTTGCATTTGTTTCTCAAGACTTGAGAATTTTAAAATTCAGAATTTAAAAATACAGAATTTTAAAATTATAATAGCCTTGCTACATGTGTACCTTACTACATTATAAATGCAAAGTATGATTTTAGTAATGTTAGAAACCTCATATTTCTGTAGATGGATAGATAGATAGACCTAGCTTATCAGAGCACAGCAATTTCTTGAAACATTTTTGACATATGTGGTATGTAAGAGCTAGGAATATGCTACTCTGTTCAATAATTGTTTATTTTTAAGAACAAAATCTGAATCTCCAGAGATTGAGCAGTTTACTTTGTTTTTGTTACTGAAAAAACTATGTATTACATAATTTATTGTACTCCTTATGATTCCTTACCATGATAATAACTATTTTGCTTCCCTTTTAATGTCAACATTTACATTCTAACTATAAAATGAGATCCCATTTAATCTAATTACTATGTTAAAAATTACTGGGTAACAGATGGATTTCTTGATAAGCATAGTGTTTTAAATTTTAAACAAAAGTTACAATTTTAGTTTCTGGCATATGATGTATTTTAACAGTGAACATAGTGTGTTTCATGTGTGACAGCGAATTTATTAAAATCTTAGAAATGGCATTTTGTTAATAATTTGAAAATAAAAAAACTGCATAGAAAGATAAATGCATCTGCTTTCAATTAAATGAATCATTAGTTTTAAACTGTACTTGCATGCGTCTTTTATTTTTAGTTGAGGAAAGATTGAATGATATGTGAAAAGCTCTTGGGCACAGTGTGACAGAGGATTAGATAATGAATATGACAACTAATATTTAATATGATATTATCTACTCAGAGTAAAAGTTGAGATTGTAAAAATAAAAGGCTAGGAGTGGTGAGAAGAGGAAAGGGTGAGTCCTGGGGGGCTTGAAAAAAGTTATTCATAATATTTGGAGAAGATACTGAGCAGAAAAGGAAAATGTGCTCGGAAGGGTCACAGCACATTGCAGATGGAGCTATGGCTGGAGACCAGGACCCAGTGGTGGCACCAGCCTGTTTGGTTCTGTAGTGGGATCCTGCAGTGTTCAAACCACATGAGTCTGCCTAGGTGCAGAGAGGGCAAATAGCTGGGGTTGACGACACCATAGAAGGATGAGGTCAGTGTGAAAGGGTATTGAAGATGTGACAATACATTTAATGAAATGTGTGACCAAAGCAGAAAGTATCATACATAAGGTATTGCAGGTCTCATGTGGCTAACTTAAAAAAAATATATATATATAAAGTTAAAATTGTTGACATATTCACCACCAAAATATAATTGTTTCAATGGGGTCCATGACGAATCTACAGAGATTTCTAAGAGGACACTAAACAAGAAATAAAAAGCTATATTATTTGCTGACAGCTATAATTAATGTTACTATAGTTTACAACCTAGTATAGAATATGAAATGCTATATATTAATAGTTATATAGAGAATATTCCAGACTGCCTCAAAGCATAAGATGCAGGCCTGTAAATGGATATTTAGTCATAAGATCTCAAAATTCCATTGTTCAGCAAAGAAAAGCCACATAAATAGCCCACCCTAAATCAATAGGGGAAGGAAGTCAGGAGCAGCACTGGTTTTTAAAAGTCAGGTCTGAGGTCACGAGTTCAAGACCAGCCTGATTAATATGTTGAAACCCTGTTTCTATTAAAAATACCAAAAAAAAAAATCAGCTGGGCATTGTGGTGTGTGCCTGTAGTCCCGTTTACTCAGGAGGCTGAGACAGGAGGATTGCTTGAACCTGGGAGGCAGAGGTTGCAGTGAGCCAAGATTGCACTACTGCACTCCAGCCTGGGCAGCAGAGTGAGACTCTGTCCAAAAAAAAAAAAAAAAAAAAAAAA
>NW_026652711.1:10653-26730 GCF_009828535.3 Hylobates moloch
CCATCGCCGGGGGAGCAGGGGGAGACTGTCCCAAAAAAAAAAAAAAAAAAAAAAAAAGTCAGGTCTGGCTCCTTAAACTTTCTTCAGTTTTTTTATCTCACTACAGTTGAGATATATTTTCTTTTCTGGCTTAGTTGAGCATGTTTCTCTTCTTCTCCTAAGCAGTTACATTTATTGAAGCTCTGGATTTCAATACACAGAGGCTTCTCTAGAGACCTTGCCTGCATCTTGAACTTCCTCCCTGACAGCCCGCAGACCCACAGTTCTGCTTCTACCTCATGCTGCAGCTCCCCCTCCATTCTTTCTATCCTTCAAGACTCTTCTTGTATAGCTACTCAGCTACTCCCTCTTCAACTCATTCTTCATGATTCCACTCTATGGCATACTTGGGGTCAGGGACCTCCTCCGTGTCATGTACCCCAGGTGCTTGCAGTTATCATATTTGGCCTCTCTGTGGCTATTGGAAATCTTGACCACTTCTTCCTTAAATCTCCTCTTCCTTTGCTTTCATGACACCATCTCTCTGAGGTTTTCTTCTGGCTCTCTCGATAGTTTTCACACTGTCTTTCACAGGCTAAGAATGACCTGGAATTTTATGCAGAATTCTGGGTGAAAATCTTTTCCTGAAAATTTCCGTAGCTCTTAATGGAGTCTCAAATGTGTTTGTGAATCTACAAAGTTTAAACCTACTGCCTGCAGTGTATATTAACCTGAGTGATCTATTACATGTCCCTGATTTCAACAGTCAACTTTATGCCATCAATGTTCATGTCTTATAACAATTATATTTCTCCCCTTGGCACAACTGCCCACTGAACATAGATGTCCCAAATAAATCTCAAACTGAATAAGCCCCAAAATTGAATTGACCATTTATACCTCAAAACTCCTCCTGCTGTATTTTATTTCTGTGATAGCATCACTAGACAGTTTTCTAGGTTAGATAGCCAGAAGTCATATTCCAGTCTTTTTTCCCTCTATCATTCTCTTCCCAATTAATGACCATCTTTTTGGGACTCTTCTGTCCATCTCCACCTCCACTACCCTTGTGTAGCAACCCTTCTTATTTAGATCATTATATAGCTCTCACAACTGGCCTTTGTTGTGTATGGTCTCATTGTGCATTAGTCCTGTCTGTGTATAGCAGCTCCTAATTGTTTTTTCTGGAATCAGATATAAAATTCAGCCCCCTTTCCTTGTTTGAAATCCTCCAATTCTTTTCCATACCCTTTGAAGAAAAATAATCTCAGCTCTTTATGATAACACTTGAGACCAAGCAGTTTACTCTCATATTCCTAAACACATCTTATGCTCTCAACTACTTAGATTTTCTCCAGTGGGCCATATTCTCACAACAATGTATCTGTTCCCTATGTCTGAGAGGTACTTCTCTTAGTCTATTTTGTACTGCTATAACAGAATACCTGAGATTGGGTAATTTATAAGGAACAGAAGTTTAATCTTTCACAGTTTTGGAGGCTGCAAAATCCAAGATCAAGGCACAGCATCCGGTAAGGACTTTCTTGCTGCATCTTTATATCGAAGAAGTCAGAAAGGCAAGAGAGGGGAACACTCTCCTCACATGGCAGAAGAGCAGAAGAGTGAGAAGCCACTTCCATAAACGCTTCTTAATAGTGGTGTTAATCCATTCATGGGGATGGAGCCCTCATGACTTAAACACCTCCCCAAAAGCTCCACTTCCCAATCGATATGGTTTGGCCATGTCCCCAGTCAAATCTCATTGTAGTTCCTGTAATCCCCACCAGTGGGAGGTAATTGAATCATGGGGGTGGTTACACTCATGCTGCTGTTCTCATGATAGTGAGTTCTCATGAGATCTGATGGTTTAATAAGGGGCTTTTCCTCCTTTTGCTCGGCACTTCTCCTTCCTGCTGCCATGTGAAGAAGGATGTGTTTGCTTCCCCTTCTGCCGTGATTGTAAGTTTTCTGAGGCCTCTCCAGCCATGCTGAACTGTGAGTCAATTAAACCTGTTTCCTTTATAAATTACCCAGTCTCAGGTATGTCTTTATTAGCAGCGTGAGAACAGATTAATATACCAACACTGTACCATTTGGGTGAATTTTCCAACACATAAGTTTGGAAGGGACCCATTCAAATGATAGGACTATTTCTGCACCTGTTCAACTTGCCTATTTGTACTCACCTTTTTAGTAGACCCAGCTCCTGCCACCTTCTGTGTTAAATCTTCTTTGTCTCTGCCAGACCATGATTATTGCCCCATTTTTGGTGTTCTTCTATTGACTTTGTCTTACTTCAGTTTCTACTGCTCATTATCCTTTGTTGTTACTGCATCAGTGTCTGCATCAGTTATGACATCATTACTATGTGCTTGTTTGCTTTTCTTCCCAAGAGACTCTTTAGGCTAGGGACCATATTTCTTCAACTTTGTGACCTCACTACCTAACATAATGCCTATAAAAGGGTAAGCACTACATACATTATTTTAAGAGATGGAATCTTGCTCTGTCACCCAGGCTAGAATGCAGTGGCACAATCATAGCTCACTGCAGCCTCGAACTCCTGGGCTCAACAGACCTTCCTACCTCAGCCCCCCAAATAGCTAGGACTACAGGTGTGCACCACCACACCCAGCTAATTTAAAACCTTTTGTTTGTTTGTTTGTTTCTTGTAGAGACAGGTTCTCACTATGTTGCCTAGGCTGATCTCAAACTCCTGGCCTCAAGTGATCCTCCTGTCTCAGCATCTGAAAGTGCTGGGACTTCAAATGTGAGCCACCATGCCTGGCCAATACATGTCTTTTAAACAATTATATTATGGAACCTAAGTGTGATTTTTTTTTTATGTTTCTTAATTTATAGAACTGAAATCTTACTGTATATATTTTTGTGACTTGATTTTTTTTGCTTAAAATAATTTGTGAGAACCGTCCATGTAATATGTGAAGCCACAGTTTATTCATTTTTTATTGCTATATCAATTTTATGAATTACAAATAGATTTGCCTAGTATCTAGTCAATGAGCTTTTTTGTTGTAGTTTAGTCTTTTTCTCATTGTTCTGTAATAATCTATTTTATGAATTATAAAGAGATTTACCTAATATCAAGTTAATAGGCTTTTTTAGTAGTTTTTAGGTTTTTTTCTATATACACAATACTGCAATAAAACTTATATGTCTTATATGCCTAGGAATGGAATTGTGAGATTACGGGTATGTGCAAGGTAGAAGGAAGAATTTTGGCTCTCATGATCTTAGCTATGTGGTGTCACACCCATAGTTAGGCTACTTTACACGGCAGGAGGGAGGAAGTTTACAGGTATAGTTAAGGTTACTAATAAGTTGAGCTCAAGATGAGGGTGGGCTTAATGTACTCACATGAGCCCTTCAAAACAGAAGAGAAAGTCAGACTAGGAAGTCTGAGAGATGCAGTAGGTGGGGAAGTCTAAGAGATTGAAAGAATGAGAAGGATTTGATCTTCCTTTCCTAGCTGGAAGATATAGGGAGCCACATGGAAATTATGAGAAGAAAATGAATTCTGCCAACAATGTGAATGAACTTGGAAGTGAAGTCTCTCTCAGATCCACTAGATAAAAACATAGACCACTCGACACTTTGATTTCAGCCTTTGAAATTCTAAACAGAAACTTAGCTGATCCTACTGAAATTTTGATACACAGAACTGTCCAATAATGAATGGATATTGTTTCAGCCCACTAAGTTTATGGTAATTCGTTATGGCAATAGGACAGCCCCTATCCTCCACCCACTCCTCTTGCATAGAAGTGGGTGGAGAATGGGAGAATTCTGAAGAACATGTTAGAAAAAACTTAGAAAGCTTTGAATAGGCATGATGAGTTGGGAAATACTCAGCCTACCCAAATGGCCAAAGACTCTCAAATAAAGAGATTCAGTATCAAGAAAGTCTACTCCAGAAAGAAGCATGAAGATGTGACTCTGATACTCCTGCTAAAACTTCAGGGAGATATACAATTAGAGTATTCAGTCGCACAAAAGGCTCTTTGAAGAGACTAAATATGTGATCCCTAGACACTCTCAGTTATCTCAGCAGAAAATAAATAGAGATAGTATTATCTAGGAAAGATCTGTGGAGGATGCCATTGCCTGTTGGAATGAGTCCTCATGACATATGCAGGAGACCCATAAAGATCTTGAGGACTTTTTGTCAGCAGAAGCACTGCCAACTTGGACTGAAAGAGAGAGAGGGAGAGTATAAATGAAAGTAGATTGTCATACCCTCCAACTTCTTCTGGCAGGAAACAGGCTGATAAAACTACTCAATTGCAATTTCTTGCTACCCTTTTACAAAAAAGGAAGAATGACTCAGTTGATTGAGCTGTGAACCATGAAAAAGCTCATAGAGTTCGCGCAGCTGGATTTCAAAATTATTTTGGACTCATGACTCCATTTTACCTTTTATTTCCTCCCTGTTTGAACTGGAATGTCTACAACTGTTATCCTATGCTTGACCCATCATATGTTGGAAGCAGATAATTTGTTTCTTTACAGCCACAGGTCCCTGATGGAGGGAGCTATGTCCCATGATAGATTATATACGGAGCCCCAACCATACGTGATTTAAAGGATTTAGATGATGAGATTTGGAACATTAAAGCTGGTTAGATTTAGGGAAGATTTTTGGACTGAATTTGTGTTATAATGTGATGAGATCTTCAGGGACCTGGGGAGGGAGCGAATGTGTTTTTATATAGGAGAACCATGGATCATGAGGGCCAAAGGGTGAACTGTGAAAGCAAAATTCTGCCTCCATGATCCTCACTCTCTGATGTCACAACTATAGTTATGTTATGTTGTGTTATGTGGCAAAAGGAACTTGCAGATGTAACTAAAATTACTAATCATGCTAATTAGCTGACCTTAAGATAGGAAGATTATCTTAGTCTATGTAGGTACACCTAATATAATCGTGACCCTTTAAAGGCAGAAGAGATGCAATGCAAGAGAAAGTTAGAGACTTGTAGAGTGAGAGGCACTCAACCTACTTGTTGCTGACTTGAAGACACGGAGGCCACGTGGAAACCGTGAGAAGGAATTAAATTATGTTTGCTATCAACCTGAGCCTCCAGATAAGAACTCAAGCTGGCTGACACCTTGATTTCAGCATTGTGAGATCCTAAGCAGAATTCCCAGCTGAGCTCGCTCGACTTCTGACTTCATAACTGTGAGATAGCATTATTTTAGCTGCTAAACTTGAGATAATTTATTTTGGCAATTTTAGAAAACTAACGTAAGCAGCTTGAAGTTTATTAGGTTACCAAATTGTTTTCCAAATGGTCATACTCAATTTACCTTTCATAGCAGTATAAAAGGATTCCACTTGTTTTTACTTTTTGTCAAAACTTGACACTTTCAGATTTAAATTTTTGTCAATATATCATATATTTTAATTAGCATTTACCCATTTACTAGTGTGCTTGAAATCTACATATTGCCTGTTTATCATATTCTATAAAATTTTTTTTATAACTTTGCCCATTTTTTCCTGTTAGGTGGTTTGTCAAAATTTTCTTACTGATTTTCGAGCATTTTTTTGTATAGTCTTGATACTATTTTTGTTGTTGTTCAACTATTTTGAAAACATCTCCCAGAGTACGATTTTTTCTTCTATTTTTTATATACTATACTTTGATGAATAGGATTTCTTAATTTTAATGTCAAATCATCAATCTTTTATCATTTTTACTTTTATGACTTGTTAAAGAAATTTTTATTGCCCTAAATTTGCATTATTTTATAAAAACTATTTTTGTCTTTTCGAGTTCAAGATTTTTTTTTAAATTTTTTGAGATGGAGTCCCACTCTGTCTCCCAGGCTGGAGTGCAGTGGCACGATCTTGGCTCACTGCAACTTCTGCCTCCCGAGTTCAAGTGCTTCTTTTGCCTCAGACTCCCAGGTAGCTGGGATTACAGGCGTGCACCACCACATCTGGCTAATTTTTTATATTTTTGGTAGAAATGGCCATGTTTATATTTTTGGTAGAGATGACCTTCACCAAGCTGGTCTTGAACTCCTGAACTCAAGCGATCTGCCTGCCTCGGCCTCTCAAAGTGCTGGGATTACAGGCGTGAGCCACCGTTCCTGGCCTGAGTTCAGGATTTTCAAATGTTACACAGTCTTGTATTCTCCGAATAACCTCAACTGGTCATGTTGTATTATCTAGCTTTTATCTATCTATCTGTCTATCTATCATCATATTTACCATTTTAAGTGTACAGTTTAGTAGTGTTAAATACATTCACATTGCCGAGAGACAGATCTCTGGAACTTCTTCATCTTACAAAGCTGAAACTCTGTACTCATTAAACAACACTCCTTTTCCTCTTCCCTCTAGGAAGAGGTGTGCTGGTAATTACCATTCTACTTTCTCTTTCTATAAATTTGATTACTTTAGATATTTCATATATGTGGGATTATACAGTATCTTTTGTGACTGGCTTATTTCACTTAGCATAATGTCTTCAAGATTCATTCTTGTAGTATGTTATGGGATTTCTGCGTTTTTAAAGACTGCATAACATTCCATCCTATGTGTATGCCACATTTTGCTTATTCATTCATCTGTGGATAGATTTTTGGGTTGCTTCTACTTCTTAGATATTGTAAATAGTGCCGCTATTAACATAGGTGTGCAAATATCTCTTAAAGACCCTGCTTTCAATTATTTTGAATATACACATGGAAGTGGGATTGCTGGGATCATATGGTAGATCTACTTTTAATTTTTTAAGGGAAGTCCATTGTATTAATCAGTGTTCTCTAGTGGGACGGAACTAGTAGGATATATATGTATACATGAAAGGAAGTTTATTACGGAGAATTGACTTACCCATTCACAAGGTGAAGTTGCACCATAGGTGGTCTGCAGGTTGAGGAGCAAGGAAGCTAGTAGCAGCTCAGTCTGAATCCCCAAACCTCAAATGTAGGGAAGCCAACAATGCAGGCTTCAGTCTGTGGCTGAAGGCCCAAGAGCCATTGGTATAAGTCCGAGAGTCCAAAAGCTGAAGAACTTGGGGTCTCATATTCGAGGGCAGGAAGTATCCAGCACAGGAGAAAGACGAAGACCAGAAGACTCGGCAAGTAAGCGTCTCCCACTTTCTCCTGCCTGCTTTATTCTAGCCATACTGACAATTGATTGGATGGTACCCAATCTCACTGAGGGTGGATCTGCCTCTCTCAGTCCACTGACTAGCAGGTTAATCTCCTTTGGCAACACCCTCACAGACACTCCCAGGAACAATACTTTGTATTCTTCAAACCAATCAAGTTGAAACTTAATATTAACCATCACGTTCATACTGTTTTTTATAGCAATTGCACTGTTTTATAATCCCACCAATAGTGCACAAGGGTTTCAGTTTTGCCATGTTATTGCCAACGCTTGTGTTCTGTTGTTCTTTTTTTTTTTTTTTTTAAATAGTAGTTATCCTCATGGGTATGAGGTGATATTTAATTGTGGATCTGATTTCCATTTCTTCATGATTAGTCATGTTGAACATCTTTTTATGTATTTGGCCATTTGTATATCACCTTTGGAAAAATGCTTACTGAAGTGCCATGCTCATTTTTAAATCAGGTTATTGGGAGGAGTTCTTTACACAGTTCTTATGTATTATTAACTCTCTATTGGATATATACTTATTTGGCAATTTGTATATAATCTTTGGAAAATGTCTTTTCCAGCCCTATGTTCACTTTTTAATCAGATTATTTAAAGGAATTCTTTATATATTTTGAATATTACCTATCAGATTTATAATTTGCAAATATTTTCTCCCATTCTGTAAATTGCTTTTTCACCCTGTTGAGTATGTCCTTTGCTACACAAAAGTTCTTAAATTTAATGCAGCCCCCATTTGTGTATTTTTGCTTTTTGTTGCCTGTACTTTTGGTGTCATATCCAAGAAATCATTGTCAAGACCAATTTCAGGAAGCCTTTCCTCCTGTGTTTTCTTTTGGGGGATTATGTTTAAGTCTTTAATCCATTTGAGTTTATTTTTGTGTATAGTGTAAGGTAAGCATCCAAAACATTCATTTGCATGTGGATAGTTTTCCCACCACCTTTTATTGAAGAAACTATTCTTTCCTTATTAAGAAGTCTTGGAATTCTCATTAAAGATCTTCTCATCATGTACATTAGGGTGTATTTCTGAGCTCTGTATTATATGTCATTAGTCTATTTGTCTTTATACTAGTAACATACCATTTTAATTACGTAGCTTGTAATTTGCTTTGAAATCTTGAAGTGTGAGTTTTCTAATATCATTCTACTGTTGCACAGTTGCTTTGGCTATTTGGAGTCCCTCGAGGTTCTATATGAATTATAGGATGATTTTTTTTCTATTTATTTCTGCAAAAAAATGCCATTGGCATTTTGGTAGGAATTACATAAAATCTGTAGCCACTTTGGGTAATATGGATATTTTAACAACATTAAGGCTTCCAATCTATGAACATGGGATGTCTTAACATTTATCTATGCCTTTCATTTCTGTCGGCAGTGTTTTGTGGTTTTAATTGTAAATGTTTTTCACTTCTTGGTTAGGTTTATTTCTAAGTATTTTGTTCATTTTAATGCTATTGTAAATGGAATTATCTAAATTTCCTTTTCATTATTGTTAGTATATAAAAACACAACTAATTTTTAATACTGATTTTATATCCTGCAAATTTGAATTTGTTTATTAGCTCTAACAGTCTGTGAGTGTGTGTGTGTGTGTGTGTAATTTTTAGAATTTTCTACATATTGCATGAGCTCTTCTGTAAACAGATAATTTTATTTCTTCATTTTCAATTTTGATGACTTTTATTTATTATTCTTGCCTAATTGCACTGGCTAGTACATCCAGTATTATGTTGAATAGAAGTGGGAGAGTGGGCATACTTGCCTTCCTCTTGATCTTAGAGGAAAGTCTTTCAGTCTTTCACCATTGACTACAATGTTTGCTGTGGACTTTTCATATACTGCCTTTTTTATATTGAAGTAATTTTATTCTGTTTCTAGTTTTTATCATAAAAGGCTGTTGGAATTTTGTCAAATGCTTTTTCTGCATCAGTTAAGATGATCATGTAGTTTTTTGTTCTTTATTCTGCTAATGTGGTGTATTACATTGATTGATTTTCATATGTTGAACTATCCTTATATCCCAAACATAAGTACCAGCTGGTGATGGTGTATAGTTCTTTTAGTGTGCCATTGATTTCAGTTTGCCAGTATTTTGTTGAGGATTTTTGCATCAATATTCATCAGGGATATTGATCTATAACTTTCTCTTTCTTTGTATAGTGTTTTGATGGGCTTTGGTGTTGGGGTAATTCTGGTTTCCATAGAATGAACTTGGAAGTATTTTTTCCTTTCAATTTTTCACAAGTGTTTCAGGAAGACTGGTGCTAATTCTTTTCTAAATGTTTGATCAGATTCTGTAGCTGAACCATTGGGACTTATGCTTTAATTTTGTTGTGAGGCTTTTTGATTATTGATTTAACCTGTTTGCTAGTTATTGGTCTATTTAGATTTTCTATTTTTTCATGATCCAGTCTTGATAGATCCTGTATTTCCAAGAATGTGTCAATTACTTCTAAATTTTTCAATTCCTTGGCCTGCAGTTGTTCATAGTATTCTTATACTTTTTTCATTTCTGCGGCATCAGTTGTATTGTCCCCTCTTTCATCTGATTTTGTTATTTGAGTTTTATTTCTCTTTTTCGTAGTTAGTCTAGCTAAGGGTTTTTCAATTTTGTCAACCTTTTAAAAAAAAAAAAACTCTTAGTTTCATTGATATTTTTGTATTGTTTTTGTATTCTCTATTTTATTTATGTGTGCTCTAAATTTTATTACTCCTACCTTTTCCTAGCTTTGGGTTTAGGTTTTTCTTGTTTTTATTTGTTCTTTGAGGTATAAAGTTAGGTTGTTGACTTGAGATCTTTCTTTTTGTAAATATATATGTTTATAGCTATAAACTTCCTTGTTAATACTACTTTCACTATATCATAAGTTTGGTATGTTCTGTTTTTATTTTCATTTGTCTCAAGTTTTTTTTTTTTTAATTTCTCCTGTGATCTCCTCTTTGACCCATTGTTAAGTGAAAAATGTGTTAATTTCTACTTATTTGTGAATTTTCAGTTTTCCTCTGCTGTTGATTTTAAATTTCATTCCATTGTAATTGGAAAATATGCTTTGCATGATTTCAAGCTTTGTGAATTTGTTAAGCCTTGTTTTGTGACCTAAAATGTGGTCTGTCCTGGAGATAGTTTCATGTTCACTTGAAGAGAATGTATATTCATTGTTATTGAGTGACATGTTCTGTATGTCTTTTAAGTTCAGTTGTTCTATAGTGTTGTTCAAGTTTCCTAGTTCCTTGTTGATCTTTTCTCTGGTTGTTCTATACATTATTAAAGATGTGGTATTGACGTCTCATATTATTTTCTTTCTGTTTTATTATCTTTTGTTAACACACTTAAAGATTGTTGTTTAATGCTAGTTTGTTTAGGTTTTTTACACATTCTAAATAATAAACTAGTAGAATGTTAGAAGTATTGTTTTCATTATTGTGCAATTCTAAGTATTCTTGTCTCTATTTTTATTACTTTTTTCAACCGATACATTTTTCAGAAATGTTTTAATAATTACCTTAGCCATTAATCTCTAACTCAATTTTTTGGTTAGTAAGTATATTTTAATAACTATTCTATAACATAGTATATGGTCCATTTTAGTCTGTGTTTCATAAGTTAAAGCTAATTTTGAAGAAGAAGAAGAAGAAATACCTGAGATGAGAAAAGGTCATTGAGTAGTTGGTAGGGTCAATATTCTAGGTAAAGTCTGGGAGAAATGAAACATCTATTCTGAGTTTAGGTGACTCTTTAGTAAGGGGTTGGGAAAGATGAAACTACATGGCTGTATCATATGAAGGCAGTTACATCTTTTTTTTTTTTTTTTTTGAGACGGAGTCTCGCTCTGTTGCCCAGACTGGAGTGCAGTGGCGCAATCTCGGCTCACTGCAAGCTCCGCCTCCCGGGTTCACGCCATTCTCCTGCCTCAGCCTCTCCGAGTAGCTGGGACTACAGGCGCCCGCCACCACGCCCGGCTAATTTTTTTGTATATTTAGTAGAGACGGGGTTTCACTGTGGTCTCGATCTCCTGACCTCGTGATCCACCCGCCTCGGCCTCCCAAAGTGCTAGGATTACAAGCGTGAGCCACCGCGCCCGGCCGCAGTTACATCTTAATAAGTTTAAAATTATTGTACGATCTATATAGAGACACTGGAAGATGAAAGTGTACATAGTTAAGATTTGTTGCCAGATCAATTTGGCATTAACAAAGAATGTAAATTAAATGGGTACTAGTCTGAGACCGCTGTGAAAGAAGAAAACTTCAGGAATTGAAGCAAAAATATAAAGGTACAAGCTAAAGCAGTGGCAGATATAAAGGTGAAATAGTAAGAGATATGGAGAATGTTACAAAAACAAACAACCACAACAATCAGTACAGGGCAAAACAAACCAAATCACACAAAAAACAAATTATCCAGTCTCTCAAAGGTCATTTATTCTTCATGTGCTCTATTTTGTTTTTTGTTTGTTTGTTGTTGTTTTTAAATCTTTTTTAATTTTTGTGGGTACATAGTGGTGTATATATTTAAGGTGTATATGAGATGTTTCGATATAGGCATGCAATGTGTAATAATCACATCATGGAAAATATGGTATCCATCCCCTCAAGCATTTATCCTTTATGTTACAATCTAGTTAAACAATTTTAGTTATTTTTAAATATACAATTAAATTATTATTGACTAGAGTCATCCTGCTGTGCTATCAAATACCAGGTCTCATTTCGTTATTTCTGACTATTGTTTTTATATTCCCATTAACTAGCTCTATATTACCCCAAGCACCCACTACCCTTCTCAGCCTCCAGTAACCATCTTTCTACTCTCTGTCTTATGAGCTCAATTGTTTTGATTTTTAGATCCCACAAATAAGTGAGAACATGCAACGTTTGCCTTTCTGTGCCTGGCTTACTTTACTTACTATAATGACCTTCAGTTCCATCCATATTGTTTTAAATGGCAGGATCTCATTTTTTTTAATGGCTGAATAGTACTCCATTATGATCAGTATCACATTTTCTGTATCTATTCTAGGTGGCTTTCAAATCTCGACTGTTGTAAACAGTGCCACAACAAACATGGGGTGCAGATATCTCTTTGATATACTGATTTCATTTCTTTTGTGTATATACCTAGTAGTAGGATTGCTGGATCTTATGATAGCTCTATCTTTAGTTTTTTGAGTAATCCCCAAAGTGTTCTCCGTAGTGGTTGTACTAATTTACATTTCTACTAAGAAGGTTCAAGGATTTCTTTTTCTTCACATTCTTGCTAGCATTTGTGTTGCCCGTCATTCAGATATAAGCCATTTGAACTGGGGTGATGCGATATCTCATTGCAGTTTTGACTTGCAAGTGATGTTGAGCACTTTTTCATATGCCTGTTTGCCATTTGTATGTCTTCTTTTGAGAAATGTCTATTCAGATCTTTTGCCCATTTTTTCAATGAGGTTATTCGATTTTTTTCCTATAGAGTTGATAGAGCTACTTATGTATTCTGATTATGAATCCCTTGTCAGATGGGTGGTTTGCCAATATTTTCTCTTATTCTGTGGGTTGTCTCTTCCCTGAGTTGATTGTTGCCTATGCTGTGTAGAAGTTTTTTTAACTTGATGTGATCTATGTGTCCATTTTTTCTTTGATTGCTGGTGGGATATTACCTAAGAAATTTTTGCTCAGACCAATGTCCTGGAGACTCTCCCAAAAGTTTTCCTTTTTTCATAGTTTCATAATTTGAGGACTTTTGTTTAAGTATTTAATCCATTTTGATTGGAATTTTGTATATAGCAAAAGATAGGGGTCTAGTTTCATTCTTTTGCATATGGATATAGAGTTTTCCCACTACCATTTATTGAACGGACTGTCTTTTCCCCAGTATATGTTCTTGGCACCTCTGTTGCAAATGAGTTCACTGGAGGTGTATTGGTTTGTTTCTGGGTTCTCTATTTTGTTCCATTGGGCTATGCGTCTACTTTTATGCCAGTACTATGCTATTTTGGTTACTATAGGTCTGTAGTATAATTCAAAGTCAGGTAATGTAATTCCTCCAGTTTTGTTCTTTTTGCTTAGGATAGTTTTGGCTATTCTGGGTCTTTCGTGGTTCCATATATATTTTAGGATTGTTTTTCCTATTTATGTGAAGAATGCCATTGGTATTTTGATAGGGATTGCATTGAAACTGTAGAATGCTTAGGGTAGGATGCACATTTTAACAATTTGAATTATTCAAATCCATGAACATGAAATATCTTTTCATTTTTTGGTGTCCTCTTTAATTGTCTTTCATCAGTGTTCTATAGTTTTTATTATAGTCGTCTTTTACTTCTTTGGCTAATTCCCAAGTATTTAATTTTATTTGTGGCTACTGTAAATAGGGTTACTTCCTTATTTCTTTTTCAAATTATTCACTTTGGCATACAGAAATTCTACTGACTTTTATGTTGATTTTATATCCTTCAATTTACTGAATTATCAATTCTAATAGTTTTTTGTGTGGCATCTTCAGGTTTTTCTAAATATAAGACCATATAATCTGCAAACAAGTATAATTTGACTTCTTTCTTTTTGATTTGGATGCCCTCTATAACTTTCTCTTGTCTGTTGTCTGATTCCTCTAGCTAGAACTTCCAGTACTATGTTGAATAACAGTGCTGAAAGTAGGCATTCTTACTGTGTTCCAGATCTTAGAGGAAAGGCTTTCAGTATTTCCCTATTCAGTATGATACTACCTGTGGGTCTATCATAAATGGCTTTTATTATGTTGAAGTATGTTTCTTTTATACCCAGTTTTTAAAGGTTTTTTTGATGAAGAGATGTTCAGTTTGCTCAAATGGTTTTTCAGCATCAATTGAAATGATATGGTTTTGGCCTTTATTTTGTTGATCTGATTTATTACACTGATTGATTTGCATATGTCGAACCATCCTTACATTCCAAGGATAAATCTTACTTGATCATGGTGAATAATCTTTTTTTTTTGAGAGAGTCTCACTCGGTCACCCAGGCTGGAGCGCAGTGGCGCCATCTCAGCTCACTGCAAGCTCTGCCTCCCAGGTTCACGCCATTCTCCTGCCTCAGACTCTCTGAGTAGCTGGGACTATAGGCGCCTGCCACCATGCCCGGCTAATATTTTTTTGTATTTTTAGTAGAGACGGGGTTTCACCGTGGTCTCGATCTCCTGACCTTGTGATCCGCCCGCCTCGGCCTCCCAAAGTTGAATTCAATTTTCTAGTATTTTGTTAAGGTTTTTTGAATCCATATTCATCAGAGATATTGGCCTGTAGCTTTCTTTTTTTGGTGTGTCTTTGTCTCATTTTGTTATCAGGGTAATATTGGCCTTGTAGAATGAGTTTGGACCTATTCCCTCCTTCTCTGTTTTTAAAAATATTTTGAATAAGGTTAGTATTAGTTTTTCTTTAAGTGTTTGGTGGAATTTAGCAGTGAAGCCATCGGGTCCTGGGCTTTTTTTTTTTTTTTTTTTCTGGGAGACTTTATTGTGACTTCAGTCTCCTTACTTGTTATTGTTCTGTTCAGGTTTTGGATTTCTTCAAGTTTCAGTCATGGTAGATTGTATATGTCTAGGTATTTGTTCATTTCTTGTAGATTTCTTAACTTGTTGGCATATAGTTGCTTATGTTAGCCACTAATGATTCTTTGAATTTCTGCAGTATCAGTTGTAATGTCTTGTCTTTCATCTCTCATTTTATTTATTTGGCTCTTCTCTTTTTGTTTATTTATTAGTCTGCCTAAAGGTTTGTCGATTATGTTTAACTTTTCAAAAACCTAACTTTGTTTCATTGAGCTTTTGTATTTTTGTAATTTCAATTTCATTTATTTCTGCTTTGATCTTTATTTCTTACCTTCTACTAATTTTGTGTTTTATTTGCTCTTGCTTTTCGAATTCTTTAAGATGCATTGTTAGATTGTTCATTTGAAGTTTTTCTTTTTTTTTTAATGGAAGCACTTACACCTATAAACTTCTTAGTACTGCATTTTCTGTATCCCATAGGTTTTGATATGTTGGGCTTCCCTTACCAATTTTTCTTTTTTTTATTATTATTATACTTTACGTTTTAGGGTACATGTGCACAATGTGCAGGTTTGTTACATATGTATCCATGTGCCATGTTGTTTTGCTGCACCCATTAACTCGTCATTTAGCATTAGGTATATCTCCTAATGCTGTCCCTCCCCCCTCCCTCACCCCACAACAGTCCCCAGAGTGTGATGTTCCCCTTCCTGTGTCCATGAGTTCTCATTGTTCAATTCCCACCTATGAGTGAGAACATGCAGTGTTTGGTTTTTTATCCTTGTGATAGTTTACTGAGAATGATGTTTTCCAGTTTCATCCATGTCCCTACAAAGGACATGAACTCATGATTTTTTATGGCTGCATAGTATTCCATGGTGTATATGTGCCACATTTTCTTAATCCAGTCTATTGTTGTTGGACATTTGGGTTGGTTCCAACTCTTTGCTATTGTGAATAGTGCTGCAATAAACATACATGTGCATGTGTCTTTATAGCAGCATGATTTATAGTCCTTTGGGTATGTGCCTAGTAACGGGATGTCTGGGTCAAATGGTATTTCTAGTTCTAGATCCCTGAGGAATCGCCACACTGACTTCCACAATGGTTGAACTAGTTTACAGTCCCACCAAAGTGTAAAAGTGTTCCTATTTCTCCATATTCTCTCCAGCACCTGTTGTTTCCTGACTTTTTAATGATGGCCATTCTAACTGGTGTGAGATGGTATCTCACTGTGGTTTTGATTTGCATTTCTCTGATGGCCAATGATGATGAGCATTTTTTCATGTGTTTTTTGGCTGCATAAATGTCTTCTTTTGAGAAGTGTCTGTTCATGTCCTTCACTCACTTTTTGATGGGGTTGTTTGTTTTTGTCTTGTAAATTTGTTTGAGTTCATTGTAGATTCTGGATATTAGCCCT
>NW_026652712.1:0-4123 GCF_009828535.3 Hylobates moloch
AAGATATTTCTTTTTCCACTTTAGGCCCCTTGATGCTCCGAATGTCCGCTTGCACTTTCTTCAGAAAGAGTGTTTCAGAACTGCTCAATGAAAAGTAACCTTCAACTCTGTTTAGTTGAATGCACAGAACAGAAAGAAGTTTCTCAGAATGCTTCTGTGTAGTTTTTATTTGAAGTTGTTCCTTTTTCCATTATAGGCCGCCTAGCGCTCCGAATGTCCACTTGCAGTTTTTACAGAAACAGAGTTTCAGTACTGCTCAATCAACAGTAAGGATCAACTCCGGTAGTTGAATACACAGAACAGAAATTAGTTTCACAGAATGCTTCTCTGTAGTTTTTATTTGAAGATATTCCTTTTTCCACTATAGGCCCCTTAGCACTCCGATTGTTCCATTGCAGTTTCTACAGAAAGAGTGTTTCAGAACTGCTGAATGAATAGTAAGCTTCAAGTCTGTTAGTTGAATGCACAGAACAGACAGAAGTTTCACAGAATGCTTCGGTGTAGTTTTTATTTCAAGATATATCTTTTTCCACTATAGGCGCCTTAGTGCTCTGAATGACCCTTGCAGTTTCGACACAAAGAGTGTTTCGGAACTGCTCAATCAAAATCTTCAACACTGTTAGTTGAATGCACAGAAGAGAAAGAAGTTTCACAGAATACTTTTGTGTAGTTTTTATTTGAAGATATTTCTTTTTCTACTATACGCCCCTTAGCACTCTGAATGTCCCCTTGCGGTTTCTACAGAAAGAGTGTTTCGGAACTGCTCACTCAAAAGTAAGCTTCAAATGTGCTAGTTGAATGCGCAGATCAGAAACAAGTTTCACAGAATGCTTTTGTGTAGTTTTAATTTGAAGTTATTCTTTTTCCACTATAGGCCCCTTAGCGCTCAGAATGTACACTTGCAGTTTCTACAGAAAGAGTGTTTGAGAACTGCACAATCAAAGTAAGTTTCAGCTCCATTTGTTGAATGCACAGAACAGGAGGAAGTTTCACAGAATTCTTCTGTGTAGTTTTTATTTGAAGATATTCCTTTATCCACTATAGGCCCCTTATCGCTCCGAATGTCCACTTGGAGTTTCTACAAAAAGTGTGTTTCAGAACTGCTCAATCAAAAGTAAGCTACAACTGTGTTAGTTGAATGCATGGAACAGAAAATAGTTTCACAGAATGCTTCTGTGTGGTTTTTATCTGAAGATATTGCTTTTTCCACTATAGGCCCCTTAGTGCTCTGAATGTCCCCTTGCAGTTTCTACAGAAACAGCATTTCAGAACTTCTCAATGAAAAGTAAGCTTCAACTCTGTTAGTTGAATGCACAGAACAGAAAGTAGTTTCACAAGATACTTCTGTGTAGTCTTTATTTGAAGATATTCCTTTTTCCACTATTGGCCCCTTACGGCTCCGAACGTCACCTTGCAGTGACTACAGAAAGATTGTTTCAGAACTCGTCAATCAAAAGTTAGCTTCAAATCTTTTAGTTGAATGCACAGAACAGAAATTAGTTTCACAGAATGCTTCTGTGTAGTTTTTATTTGAAGATATTCCTTTATCCACTATAGGACCCTTAGCGCTCCGAATGTCCACTTGCAGTTTCTACAGTAAGAGAGTTTCAGAACTGGTCAATCAACAGTAAGCTTCAAATCTGTTAGTTGAATGCACAGATCAGAAAGAAGTTTCACAGAATGCTTCTGTGTAATTTTTATTTTATGTTATTCGTTTTTCCTCTATAGGCCCCTTAGCGATCCGAATGTCCACTCGCAGTTTCTTCAGAAAGAGTGTTTCAGAACTGCTCATTCAAAAGAAACTTCAACTCTGTTAGTTCAATGCACAGAACAGAAAGAAGTTTCACAGAATGCTTCTGTGTAGTTTTATTTGAAGATATTCCTTTTTCCACTATAGGCCCTTAAGCGCTCCGAATGTCCCATTGCAGTTTCTACTTAAGGAGTATTTCTGAACTGCTCAATCAAAAGAAAGCTTCAAATGTGTTAGTTGAATGCACAGAACAGAAAGGAGTTTCACAGAATGCTTCTGTGTAGTTTTTATTTGAAGTTATTCCTTTCTCCGCTGTAGGCCCCTTAGCGCTCAGAATGTCCAGTTGCAGTTTCCACAGAAAGAGTGTTTCAGAACTGCTCAATCAAAAGTAAGGTTCAGCTCCGTTAGTTGAATGCACAGAACAGAAAGAAATTTCACAGAATGCTTCTGGTTAGTTTGTATTTGATGATACTTCTTTTTCTTATATAGTCCCCTTAGCGCTCCTAATGTCCCCCTGCAGTTTCTATAGAAAGAGTGCTTCAGAATTGCTCAATCAAAAGTAAGCTTCAACTCTGTTAGTTGAATGCACAGAACAGAAAGATGCTTCACAGAATGCTTCTGTGTACTTTTTATTTGAAGATATTCCTTTTTCCAGTATAGGCCTTTTAGTTCTTCGAATGTCCCCTTGCAGTTTCTACAGAAAGAGTGTTTCAGAACTCCGCAATCAAAAGTAAGCTTCAACACTGTTAGGTGAATGCACAGAACACAAAGAAGTTTCACAGAATGCTTCTGTGTAGTTTTTATTTGAAGATATTCCTTTTTCCACTATAGGCCCTTTAGCGCTACAAATGTCCCGTTGTAGTTTCTACAGAAAGAGTGTTTCAGAACTGCTCAGTCAAAAGTAACCTTCAACTCTGTTAGTTGAATGCACAGAAAAGAACGTGGTTTCACAAAATACTTCTGTGTATTTTTTATTTGAAGATAATCGTTTTTCCACTATAGGCCCCCGAGCGCTCCGAATATCCACTTGCAGTTTCTACAGAAAGAGTGTTGCAGAACTGCTCAATCAAAAGTAAGCCTCAGCTCAGTTAGTTGAATGCACAGAACAGAAATTAGTTTCAGAGAATGCTTCTGTGTAGGTTTCATGTGAAGATATTTTTTTTTCCATTATACTCGCATTTGCGCTCCGAATGTCCACTTGCAGTTTCTACAGAAAGGGTGTATCAGAACTGCTCAATCAAAAGTAAGCTTCAACTCTCTTAGTTGAATGCGCAGAAGACAAAGATGTTTCACAGAATCCTTTTGTGTAGTTTTCATATGAAGATATTCCTTTTTCCACTATAGGCCACTTAGCGCTCAAAATGTCCCCTTGCAGTTTCTACAGAAACAGTGTTTCAGAACTTCTCAAACAAAAGTAAGCCTCAACTCTGTTAGTTGAATGCTCAGAAAAGAAAGAAATTTCACAGAATGCTTCTGTGTAGTTTTTAATTGACGATATTCCTTTTTCCACTGTAAGCCCCTTAGCGCACCGAACGTGCACTTGCAGTTTCTACAGAAAGAGTGTTTCAGATCTGCTCAATCAAAAATAGGCTTCAACTCTGTTAGTTGAATGCACAGATCAGAAAGAAGTTTCACAGAATGCTTCTGTGTAGTTTTTATTTGAAGGTGTTTCTTTTTCCACTGTTGGCCCCTTACCGCTCAAATGTCCACTAGCAGTTTCTACACAAAGAGTGTTTCCGAACTGCTCAATCGAAAGTAATGTTCAGCTCCGTTAGTTGAAGGCACAAAACAGTAAGTAGTTTCACAGAATGCTTCTGTGTAGTTTGTATTTGAGGGTATTCCTTTTTCCACTATAGGCCCCTTTGAGCTCCGAATGTCCACTGGCAGTTTGTACAGATAGAGTGTTTCAGAACTTCTCAATCAAAAGTAAGGTTCAGCTCCGTTAGTTGAATGCACAGAAGAGAAAGAACTTTCACAGAATGCTTCTGTGTAGTTTTTATTTGAAAATATTGCTTTTTCCACTATAGGCGCCTTAGCGCTCCGAATGTCCCCTTGTAGTTCCTTTCTTTTTTTTTTTTTAAAGGTATGTATTTTTTTTTATTATACTTTAGTGTTTTGGGGTGTATGTGCACAGTGTGCAGGTTTGTTACATATGTATCCATGTGCCATGTTGATTTCCTGCACCCATTAACTCGTCATTTAGCATTAGGTGTATCTCCTAATGCTGTCCCTCCCCCCTCCCCCCACCCCACAACAGTCCCCGGAGTGTGATGTTCCCCTTCCTATGTCCATGATTTCTCATTGTTCAATTCCCACCTATGAGTGAGAACGTGCGGTGTTTGGTTTTTTGTCCTTGCGATAGTTTACTGAGAA
>NW_026652712.1:4223-15527 GCF_009828535.3 Hylobates moloch
GAACGTGCGGTGTTTGGTTTTTTGTCCTTGCGATAGTTTACTGAGAATGATGTTTTCCACTTTCATCCATGTCCCTACAAAAGACACGAACTCATCATTTTTTATGGCTGCATAGTATTCCATGGTGTATAGGTGCCACATTTTCTTAATCCAGTCTATCGTTGTTGGACATTTGGGTTGGTTCCAACTCTTTGCTATTGTGAATAGTGCCACAATAAACATACGTGTGCATGTGTCTTTATAGCAGCATGATTTATAGTCCTTTGGGTATATACCCAGTAATGGGATGGCTGTGTCAAATGGTATTTCTAGTTCGAGATCCCTGAGGAATTGCCACACTGACTTCCACAATGGTTGAACTAGTTTACAGTCCCACCAACAGTGTAAAAGTGTTCCTATTTCTCCACGTCCTCTCCAGAACCTGTTGTTTCCTGATTTTTTAATGATGGCCATTCTAACTGGTGTGAGATGGTATCTCACTGAGGTTTTGATTTGCATTTCTCTGATGGCCAGTGATGATGAGCATTTCTTCATGTGTTTTCTGGCTACATAAATGTCTTCTTTTGAGAAGTGTCTGTTCCTGTCCTCTGCCCACTTTTTGATGGGGTTGTTTGTTTTTTTCTTGTAAATTTTTTGAGTTCATTGTAGATTCTGGATATTAGCCCTTTGTCAGATGAGTAGGTTGCAAAAATTTTGTCCCATTCTGTAGGTTGCCTGTTCATTCTGATGATAGTTTCTTTTGCTGTGCAGAAGCTCTTTAGTTTAATGAGATCCCATTTGTCGATTTTGGCTTTTTTTGCCATTGCTTTTGGTGTTTTAGACATGAAGTCCTTGCCCACGCCTATGTCCTGAATGGTATTGCCTAGGTTTTCTTGTAGGATTTTATTGGTTTTAGGTGTAACATATAAGTCTTTAATCCATCTTGAATTAATTTTTGTATAAGGTGTAAAGAAGGGATCCAGTTGCAGCTTTCTACATATGGCTAGCCAGCTTTCCCAGCACCATTTATTAATTAGGGAATCCTTTCACCATTTCTTGTTTTTGTGAGGTTTGTCAAAGATCAGATAGTTGTAGCTATGCGGCATCATTTCCTAGGGCTCTCTTCTGTTCCATTGATCTATGTCTCTGTTGTCGTACCAGTACCATGCTCTTTTGGTTACTGTAGCCTTGTAGTATAGTTTAAAGTCAGGTAGCGTGATGCCTCCAGCTTTGTTCTTTTGGCTTAGGATTGACTTGGTGATGCGGGCTCTTTTTTGATTCCATATGAACTTTAAAGTAGTTTTTTCCAATTCTCTGAAGAACGTCATTGGTAGCTTGATGGGGATGGCATTGAATCTATAATTTACCTTGGGCAGTATGGCCATTTTCAAGATATTGATTCTTCCAACCCATGAGCATGGAATGTTCTTCCATTTGTTTGTATCCTCTTTTATTTCATTGAGCAGTGGTTTGTAGTTCTCCTTGAAGAGGTCCTTCACATCCCTTGTAAGTTGGATTCCTATGTATTTTATTCTCTTTGAAGCAATTGTGAATGGGAGTTCACTCATGATTTGGCTCTCTGTTTGTCTGTTATTGGTGTACAAGAATGCTTGTGATTTTTGTACATTAATTTTGTATCCTGAGACTTTGCTGAAGTTGCTAATCAGCTTAAGGAGATTTTGGGCTGAGACAATGGGGTTTTCTAGATATACAATCATGTCACCTGCAAACAGGGACAATTTGACTTCCTCTTTTCCTAATTGAATACCCTTTATTTCCTTCTCCTGCCTGATTGCTTTGGCCAGAACTTCCAGCACTATGTTGAATAGGAGCGGTGAGAGAGGGAATCCCTGTCTTGTGCCAGTTTTCAGAGGGAATGCTTCCAGTTTTTGCCCATTCAGTATGATATTGGCTGTGGGTTTGTCATAGATAGCTCTTATTATTTTGAGATACGTCCCAACAATACCTAATTTATTGAGAGTTTTTAGCATGAAGCGTTGTTGAATTTTGTCAAAGGCCTTTTCTGCATCTATTGAGATAATCAGGTGGTTCTTGTCTTTGGTTCTGTTTATATGCTGGATTACATTTATTGATTTGCGTATGTTGAACCAGCCTTGCATCCCAGGGTTGAAGCCCACTTGATCATGGTGGATAAGCTTTTTGATGTGCTGCTGGATTCGGTTTGCCAGTATTTTATTGAGGATTATTGCATCAATGTTCATCAAGGATATTGGTCTGAAATTCTCTTTTTTGGTTATGTCTCTGCCAGGTTTTGGTATCAGGACGATTCTGGCTTCATAAAATGTGTTAGGGAAGATTCCCTCTTTTTCTATCAATTGGAATAGTTTCAGAAGGAATGGTACCAGTTCCTCCTTGTACCTCTGGTAGAATTCGGCTGTGAATCCATCAGGTCCTGGACTCTTTTTGGTTGGTAAGCTATTGATTATTGCCACAATTTCAGAACCTGTTATTGGTCTATTCAGAGATTCAACTTCTTCCTGGTTTAGTCTTTGGAGGGTGTATTTGCCGAGGAATTTATCCATTTCTTCTAGATTTTCTAGTTTATTTGCATAGAGATGTTTGTAGTATTCTCTGATGGTAGATTGTATTTCTGTGGGATCGGTGGTGATATCCCCTTTTTCGTTTTTTATTGCATCTATTTGATTCTTCTCTCTTTTCTTCTTTATTAGTCTTGCTAGCGGTCCATCAATTTTGTTGATCTTTTCAAAAAACCAGCTCCTGGATTCATTAATTTTTTGAAGGGTTTTTTGTGTCTCTATTTCCTTCAGTTCTGCTCTGATTTTAGTTATTTCTAGCCTTCTGCTAGCTTTTGAATGTGTTTGCTCTTGCTTTTCTAGTTCTTTTAATTGTGATGTTAGGGTGTCAATTTTGGATCTTTCCTGCTTTCCCTTGTGGGTATTTAGTGCTATAAATTTCCCTCTACACACTGCTTTGAATGTGTCCCAGAGATTCTGGTATGTTGTGTCTTTGTTCTCGTTGGTTTCAAAGAACATCTTTATTTCTGCCTTCATTTCATTATGTACCCAATAGTCATTCAGGAGCAGGTTGTTCAGTTTCCATGTAGTTGAGCGGTTTTGAGTGAGTTTCTTAATCCTGAGTTCTAGTTTGATTGCACTGTGGTCTGAGAGACAGTTTGTTATAATTTCTGTTCTTTTACATTTGCTGAGGAGAGCTTTACTTCCAACTATGTGGTCAATTTTGGAATAGGTGTGGTGTGGTGCTGAAAAAAATGTATATTCTGTTGACTTGGGGTGTAGAGTTCTGTAGATGTCTATTAGGTCCACTTTATATAGAGCTGAGTTCAATTCCTGGATATCCTTGTTAACTTTCTGTCTCGTTGATCTGTATAATGCTGACAATGGGGTGTTAAAATCTCCCATTATTATTGTGTGGGAGTTTAAGTCCCTTTGCAGGTCACTGATGACTTGCTTTATGAATCTGGGTGCTCCTGTGTTGGGTGCATATATATTTAGGATAGTTAGCTCTTCTTATTGAACTGATCCCTTTACCATTATGTAATGGCCTTCTTTGTCTCTTTTGATCTTTGTTGGTTTAAAGTCTATTTTATCAGAGACTAGGATTGCAACCCCTGCCTTTTTTTGTTTTCCAGTTGCTTGATAGATCTTCCTCCATCCCTTTATTTTGAGTCTATGTGTGTCTCTGCGCGTGAGATGTGTTTCCTGAATACAGCACACTGATGGGTCCTGACTCCTTATCCAGTTTGCCAGTCTGTGTCTTTTGATTGGAGCACTTAGCCCATGTACATTTAATGTTAATATTGTTATGTGTGAATCTGATCCTGTCATTATGATGTTAGTTGGTTATTTTGCTCGTTAGTTGCTATAGTTTCTTCCTAGCCTCAATGGTCTTTACAATTTGGCATGTTTTTGCAGTGGCTGGTACCGGTTGTTCCTTTCCATGTTTAGTGCTTCCTTCAGGAGCTCTTTTAGGGCAGGCCTGGTGGTGACAAAATCACTCAGCGTTTGCTTGTCTGTAAAGTATTTTATTTCTCCTTCACTTATGAAGCTTAGTTTGGCGGGATAGGAAATTCTGGGTTGAAAATTCTTTTCTTTAAGAATGTTGAATATCGGCCCCCACTCTCTTCTGGCTTGTAGAGTTTCTGCTGAGAGATCAGCTGTTAGTCTGATGGGCTTCCCTTTGTGGGTAACCCGACCTTTCTCTCTGGCTGCCCTTAACATTTTATCCTTCACTTCAACTTTGGTGAATCTGACAATTATGTGTCTTGGAGTTGCCCTTCTCGAGGAGTATCTTTGTGGCGTTCTCTGTATTTCCTGAATCTGAATGCTGGCCTGCCTTGCTAGATTGGGGAAGTTCTCCTGGATAATATCTTGCAGAGTGTTTTCCGAATTGGTTCCATTCTCCCCATCATTTTCAGGTACACCAATCAGACGTAGTTTTGGTCTTTTCACATAGTCCAAAATTTCTTGGAGGCTTTGTTCATTTCTTTTTCTTCTTTTTTCCCTAAACTTCCCTTCTCTCTTCATTTCATTCATTTCATTTTCCATCAGCGATACCCTTTCTTCCAGTTGATCGCATCTGCTACGGAGGCTTCTGCAATCTTCGCGTAGATCTCGAAACTTGGCTTTCAGTTCCATCAACTCCTTTAAGCCCTTCTCTCCATTGGTTATTCTAGTTATCCATTCTTCTAATTGTTTTTCAAAGTTTTTAACTTCTTTGCTATTGTTTTGAATTTCCTCTCGTAGCTCAGAGTAGTTTGATCGTCTGAAGCCTTCTTCTCTCATCTCATCAAAGTCATCCTCCATCCAGCTTTGTTCCGTTGCTGGTGAGGAACTGTGTTCCTTTGGAGGAGGAGAGGTGCTCTGTTTTTTAGAGGTTCCAGTTTTTTTGCTCTGTTTTTTCCCCATCTTTGTGGTTTTATTTACTTTTTGTCTTTGATGATACTGATGTACAGATGGGTTTTTGGTGTAGATGTCCTTTCTGTTTGTTAGTTTTCCTTCTACCAGACAGGACCCTGAGCTGCAGGTGTGTTGGAGTTTACTAGAGGTCCACTCCAGACCCTGTTTGACTGGGTGTAAGCAGCAGTGGCTGCAGAAGAGCAGATTTTCGTGAGACCACAAATTCAGCTGTCTGATAGTTCCTCTGAAAGTTATGTCTCAGAGGAGTACCCAGTTGAATGAGGTGTCAGTCTGTCCCTACTGGGGGGGTGTCTCCCAGTTAGGCTGCTCAGGGGTGAGGGACCCACATTAGGAGGCACTCTGTCCGTTCTCAGATCTCCAGCTGCGTGCTGGGAGAACCACAACTCTCTTCAAAGCTATCAGTCAGACAGGGACATTTAAGACTGTGGAGGTCCTTGCTGAGTTTTTGTTTGTCTGTGCCCTGCCCCCAGAGGTGGAGCCTACAGAGGCAGGAAGGCCTCCTTGAGCTGTGGTGGGCTCCACAAAGTTCGAGCTTCCTGGCTACTTTGTTTACCTAAGAAAGCCTGGGCAGTGGCGGGAGCCCCTTCCACAGCCACACTGCTGCCTTGCAGCTTGATCTCAGACAGCTGTGCTAGCAATCAGCGAGACTCTGTGGGCATAGGACCCTCCAAGGCAGGTGTGGGACACAATCTCCTAGTGTGCTGTTTTCCAGGCCCGTTGGAAAAGCGCAGTATTAGGATAGAACTGACCCGATGTTCCAGGGGCCATCTGTTTCCCCTTTCTTTGACTAGGAAAAGTAACTCCCTGACTCCTTGGGATTCCCGAGTGAGGCAATGCCTCGCCTTGCTTCGGCTCGTGCACAGTGTGCTTCACCGAGTGTCCTGCACCCACTGTTAGGCACTCCCTAGTGAGATGAAACCGGCACCTCAAGCAGAAATGCAGAAATCACCCGTCTTCTGTGTCGCTGGGGATGGGAGCTGGAGAACGGAGCGGTTCCTATTAGGCCATCGTGGCTCCACCGACCCTGTGCAGTTTCTACAGAAAGAGTATTTCAGAACTGCTCAAGCCAATGTGATGTTCAACTCTGTTAGCTGAATGCACAGAACAGAAAGAAGTTTCACAGAATGCTTCTGTGTAGTTTTTATTTGAAGATATTCCTTTTTCCACTACAGGCCCTTTAGCGCTCGGAATGTCTACTTGCAGTTTCTACAGAAAGAGTGTTTCAGAACTGCTCAATCAAAAGTAAGGTTCAACTCTGTTAGTTGAATGCACAGAACAGAAAGAAGTTTCACAGAATGATTCTGTGTAGTTTTTATTTGAAAATATTGCTTTTTCCAATATCGGCCCTTAGCGCTCGGAATGTCCAATTGTAGTTTCTACAGAAAGAGTGTTTCGAACTGCTAAATCAAAAGTAAGCTTGAACTCTGTCAGTTGAATGCACAGAGCAGAAAGAAGTTTCACAGAATGCTTCTGTGTAGTTTTTATTTGAAGATATTCCTTTTTCCACTATAGGCCACTTAGCGCTCTGAATGTCCACTTGCAGTTTCTACAGAAAGAGTGTTCCATAACTGCTCTATCAAAAGTAAGTTCAACTCTGTTAGTTGAACACACAGAACAGAAAGAAGTTTCACACAATGCTTCTGAGTAGTTTTTATTTGAAGTTATTCCTTTTTCCACTATAGGCCCCTTAGCGCTCCGAATGTCCCATTGCAGTTTCTACAGAAACAGGTTTTCAGAACTGCTCAATCAAAAGTTAGCTTCAACTCTGTTAGTGGAATGCACAGAACAGAAAGAAGTTTCATAGAATGCTTCTGTGTAGTTTGTATTTGAAGATATTCCTTTTTCCACTATACGCCTCGTAGCGCTCCGAATCTCCCCTTGCAGTTTCTACAGAAAGTTTCATAACTGCTCTATCAAAAGTAAGTTTCAACTCTGTTAGTTGAATGCACAGAAAGGAAAGAAGTTTCAGGGAATGCTTCTGTGTAGTTTTTGTTTGAAGATATCCTTTTTCCACTATTAGCCCCTGAGCGCTCTGAATGTCCCATTTCAGTTTCTACAGAAAGAGTGTTTCATACCTGCTCTATCAAAAGTAAGCTGCAACTCTGTTAGTTGAATGCACAGAACAGAAAGAAGTTTCACAGAATGCATCTGTGTACTTTTTATTTAAACATATTCCTTTTTCCACTATAGGCCACTTAGCGTTCAGAATGTCCCCTTGCAGTTTCTACAGAAAGAGTGTTTCATAACTGCTCTATCAAAAGTAAGCTCAACTCTTTTAGTTGAATGCACGGAACAGAAAGAAGTTTCACAGAATGCTTCTGTGTAGTTCTTATTTGAAGATATTCGTTTTTCCACTATAGACAGCTTAGTGCTCCAAATATCCCCTTGCAGTTCCTACAGAAAGAGTGTTTCAGAACTGCTCAATCAAAAGTAAGCTTCAACCCGGTTAGTTGAATGCACAGAACAGAAAGAAGTTTCACAGAATGTTTCTGTGTAGTTTTTATTTGAAGATATTCCTTTTTCTACTATAAGCCCCTTCGCGATCCGAGTGTCCGCTTGCAGTTTCTACAGAAAGAGTGTTTCAAAACTGCTCAATCAAAAGTAAGCTTCAACTCTGTTAGTTGAATGCACAGAACAGAAAGAAGTTTCACAGAATGCTTCTGTGTAGATTTAATTTGTAGATATTCTTTTTTCCACTATAGGTCCCAAAGCGCTCCGAATTTCCCCTTACAGTTCCTACAGAAAGAGTGCTGCAGAACTGCTCAATCAAAAGCAAGGTTCACCTACGTTAGTTGAATGCACAGAACAGAGAGAAGTTTCACAAAATGTTTCAGTGTAGTTTTTATTTGAAGATATTCCTTTTTCCACTACAAGCCCCTTCGCGCTCTGAGTGTCCATTTGCAGTTTCTACAAAAAGAGTGTTTCAGAACTGCTCTATGAAAAGTAAGCTTTAACTCTGTTAGTTCAATGCACAGAACAGAAAGAAGTTTCACAGAATGCTTCTGTGTAGTATTTATTTGAAGATATTACTTTTTCCACTATAGGCACCTTAGTGCTCCGAATGTTCCCTTTCAGTTTCTAAAGAAAGTTTCATAACTGCTCTATAAAAAGTAAGCTTCAATTCTGTTACCTGAATGCACAGAACAGAAAGAAGTTTCACAGAATGCTTCTGTATAGTTTTTATATGAAGATATTCCTTTATCCACTATAGGCCTCTTAGCGCTCCGAATGTCCCCTTGCAGTTTCTACAGAAGGAGTGTTTCATAACTGGGCTATCAAAAGTAAGCTTCAACTCTGTTAGTTGAATGCACAGAACAGAAAGAAGTTTCACAGAATGCTTCTGTGCTGTTTTTATTTGAAGATATTTCTTTTTCCACTACAGGCCCCTTAGCGCTCGGAATGTCCCCTTGCGGTTTCTACAGAATGAGTGTTTCAGAACTGCTCAATCAAAACTAAGCTTCAACTCTGTCAGTTGAATGCAAAGAACAGAAAGAAGTTTCACAGAATGCTTCCGTGTAGTTTTTATTTGAATATATTCCTTTTTCCACTATAAGCCCCTTAGCGCTCAGAATGTCCGCTTGCAGTTTCTATAGAAAGAGTGTTTCAGAACGGCTCTATCAAAAGTAAGCTTCAACTCTGTTAGTTGAATGCACAGAACAGAAAGAAGTCTCACAGAATGCTTCTGTGTAGTTTTTGTTTGAAGATATTCGTTTTTCCACTATAGGACACTTAGCGCTCCGAATGTCCACTTGCAGTTTCTACAGAAAGAGTGTTGCAGAACTGCTCAATCAAAAGTAAGGTTCACCTCCGTAAGTTGAATGCACAGAACAGAAATAAGTTTCAGAGAATGTTTCTGTGTAGTTTTTTTTTGAAGATATTCGTTTTTCAACTATAAGCCCCTTCGCGCTCCGAGTGTCCACTTGCAGTTTCTACAGAAAGAGTGTTTCAAAAGTGCTCAATCAAAAGTAAGCTTCAGCTCTGTTAGTTGAATGCACAGAACAGAAGGAAGTTTCACAGAATGCTTCTGTGTAGATTTTATTTGAAGGTATTCCTTTTTCCACTGTAGGACCCAAAGCACTCCGAATGTCCCCTTGCAGTTTCTACAGAAAGAGTGTTTCAGAACTGCTCTATCAAAAGTAAGCTTCAAATCTGTTAGTTGAATGCACAGAACAGAAAGAAGTTTCAGGGAATGCTTCTGTGTAGTTTTTATTTGAAGATATTCCTTTTTCCACTATAGGCATCTTAGTGCTGCGAATGTCCCCTTGCAGTTTCTACAGAAAGTTTCATAACTGCTCTATCAAAAGTAAGCTTCAACTCTGTTAGTTGAATGCACAGAACAGAAAGAAGTTTCACAGAATGCTTCTGTGTAGTTTTTGTTTGAAGATATCCTTTTTCCACTACAGGCCCCTTAGTGCTCTGAGTGTACCCTTGCAGTTTCTACAGAAAGAGTGTTTCATAACTGCTCTATCAAAAGTAAGCTTCAACTCTGTTAGTTCAATGCACAGAAGAGAAAGAAGTTTCACAGAATGATTCTGTGTAGTTTTTATTTGAAGATATGCCTCTTTCCACTATAGGCCAGTTAGCGCTCAGAATGTCCACTTGCAGTTTCTACAGAAAGAGTGTTTCAGAACTGCTCTATCAAAAGTAAGCTTCAACTCTGTTAGTTGAATGCACACAACAGAAAGAAGTTTCACAGAATGCTTCTGTGTAGTTTTTATTTGAAGATATTCCTTTTTCCACTCGAGGTCCCTTAGGGGTCCAAATGTCCCCTTGCAGTTTCTACAGAAACAGTGTTTCATAACTACTCTATCAAAAGTAAACTTCAACTCTGTTAGTTGAATGCACAGAACAGAAAGATGTTTCACAGAATGCTTCTGTGAAGTTTTTATTTGAAGTTATTTCTTTTTCCACTATAGGCCCATTAGCGCTCCAAATGTCCCCATGCAATTTCTACAGAAAGAGTGTTTCAGAACTGTTCAATCAAAATTAACCTTCAACTGTGTAAGATGAATGCACAGAACAGAAAGTAGATTCATAGAATACTTCTCTGTAGTTTTTATTTGAAGATATTCATTTTTCCACTATAGGCCACTTAGCGCTCCGAATCTCCCCTTGTAGTATCTACAGAAAGAGAGTTTCAGAACTGCTCAATCAAAAGTAAGGTACAAATCTTTTAGTTGAAAGCACAGAACAGAAAGTTGTTTCACAGAATTCTTCTGTGTACTTTCTATTTGGTGATATTTCTTTTTCCACTCTAGGCCCGTTAGCGCTCCGAATGACACCGTGCAGTTTCTACCGATAGAGTGTTTCAGAACTGCTCAATCAAAAGTAAGGTTCAATTCCGTTAGTTCAATGCACAGAACAGGAATTAGTTTCACAGAATGCTTCTGTGTGGTGTTTCTTGGAAGATATTCCTTTTTCCACTATAGGCCCCTCCGTTCTTCGAAAGTGCACTTGTAGTTGCTACAGAAAGAGTGTCTCAGAACTGCTCAATCAAAAGTAAGTTTCAACTCTGTTAGCTGAATGCACAGGACAGAAACAAGTTTCACAGAGTCCTTCTGTGTAGTTTTTATTTGAAGATATTCCTTTTACCAATATACGCCCCTTAGCGCTCTGTATGTCCCCTTGCAGTTTCTACAGAAAAAGTGCTTCAGAGCTGCTCAATCAAAAGTAACCTTCAGGCCGGGCGCGGTGGCTCACGCTTGTAATCCCAGCACTTTGGGAGGCCGAGGCGGGCGGATCACGAGGTCAGGTGATCGAGACCACGGTGAAACCCCGTCTCTACTAAAAATACAAAAAATTAGCCGGGCGTGGTGGCGGGCGCCTGTAGTCCCTGCTACTCCGAGAGGCTGAGGCAGGAGAATGGCGTGAACCCGGGAGGCGGAGCTTGCAGTGAGCCGAGATTGCGCCACTGCACTCCAGCCTGGGCGAGAGAGCGAGACTCTGTCTCAAAAAAAAAAAAAAAAAAAAGTAACCTTCAACTCCGTTAGTGGAATGCACAGACTAGAACGAAGGTTCACAGAATGCTTCTCTGTAGTTTTTATTTGAAGATATTCCTTTTTCCACTATAGGCCCCATAGAGCTCTGAGTGCCCCTTGCAATTTCTACAGAAAGAGTGTTTCAGAACTGCTCAATGAAAAGGAACCTTCAACTCTGTTAGTTGACTGCACAGAAGAGAAATTAGTTTCACAGAATGCTTCTGTGTAGTTTTTATTTGAAGATATTCATTTTTCCACTATAGGAACCTTAGCGCATAGAACGTCCCCTTGCAGTTTCTACACAAAGAGTGTTTCAAAGCTGCTCAATAAAAAGTAAGCTTCAACTCTGTTGGTTTAATGCACAGAACAGAAGGAAGTTACAAAGAATGCTTCTATGTAGTTGTTTTTTTTTTTTTTTTTTTTTTTTT
>NW_026652712.1:15788-26727 GCF_009828535.3 Hylobates moloch
ACAGGCTTGAGCCACCGCGCCCGGCTCTATGTAGTTTTTAATTGGTGATATTTCTTTTTCCACTATAGGCCCCTTAGCGCTCTGAATGTCCACTTGCAGTTTCCACAGAAAGAGTGTTTCAAAACTGCTGAATCAAAAGTAACGTTCAACTCCATTAGCTGAATGCACAGAACAGGAATTAGTTTCACAGAATGCTTCTGTGTAGTTTTTATTTGAAGGTATTTCTTTTTCCACCATAGGCCCCATAGCGTTCCGAATTTCCACTTGCAGTTTCTACAGAAAGAGTGTTTCAGAACTGCTCAATCAAAAGTAAGCTTCATCTCTGTTAGTTGAATGCACAGAACAGAAAGAAGTTTCACAGAATGCTTCTGTGTAGTTTTTATTTGAAGATAATCCTTTTTCCACTATAGGCCCCTTAGCGCTCTGAATGTCCACTTGCAGTTTCTACAGAAAGAGGGTTTCAGAACCGCTCCATCAAAAGTAAGCTTCAACTCTGTTAGTTCAATGCTCAGATGGGAAAGAAGTTTCGCAGAATGATTCTGTGTAGTTTTTATTTGGAGGTATTACTTTTTCCACTATAGATCCCGTATGTTCAATTGCAGTTTGTACAAAAGGAGTGTTTCAGAACTGCTCAATCAAAAGTAAGGTTCAGCTCTGTTAGTTGAATGCAGAGAACAGAAATAAGATTCAGAGAACATTTCTGTGTAGTTTTTATTTGAAGATATTTCTTTTTCCACTATAGGCCCCTTAGCGATCTGAACGTCCCCTTACAGTTTCTACAGAAAGAGGGTTTCAGAACTGCTGAATCAAAAGTAAGATTCAACTCTGTTAGTTGAATGCACAGAACTGAAAGAAGTTTCACAGAATGCTTCTGTGTACTTTTTATTTGAAGATATTCCTTTTTCCACTATAGGCCCCTAAGCGCTCCGAATGTCCCCTTGCAGTTTCTACAGAAAGAGTGTTTCAGAACTGCTCAATCAAAAGTAAGCTTCAACTCTCTTAGTTGAATGCACAGAACAGAAAGAAGGATCACAGAATGCTTTTGTGTAGTTTTTAATTGAAGTTATTCCTTTCTCCACTACAGGCCCCATGGCGCTCCTAATGTCCACTTGCAGTTTCTTCAGAAAGAGTGTTTCAGAACTGCTCAATCAAAAGTAAGCTTCAACTCTGCTAGTTGAATGCACAGAACAGAAAGAAGTTTCGCAGAATGCTTCTGTGTAGTTTTTATTTGAAGTTATTCCTTTTTCCACAATAGGCCCCTTAGCGCTCCAAATGTCCAATTTTAGTTTCTACAGAAACTGTTTCAGAACTGCTCAATCAAAAGTAAGCTTCAACTGTGTTAGTTGAATGCACAGAAGAGAAAGAAATTTCAGAGAATACTTCTGTGTAGTTTTGATTTGAAGATATTCCTTTTTCCACTATAGGCCCCTTAGCGCTCAGAATGCCAATTACAGTTTGTACAGAAAGAGGGTTTCAGAACTGCTCAATCAAAAGTAAGCTTCAACTCCGTTAGTTGAATGCACAGAACAGAAATGAGTTTCACAAAATGCTTCTGCGTAGTTGTTATTTGAAGGTATTCCTTTTTCTTCTACAGGCCCCTAAGCGCTCCGAATGTGCCATTGCAGTTTCTACAGAAAGAGTGTTTCATAACTGCTCAATCAAAAGTAAACTTCAACTCTATTAGTTGAATACACAGAACAGATAGAAGTTTCACAGAATGCTTCTGTGTAGTTTTGATTTGAAGATATTGCTTTTTCCACTATAGGCCGCTTAGCACTCCGAACGTCCCCTTGCAGTTTCTACAGAAAGATTGTTTCAGAACTGCTCAATCAAAAGTAAGCTTCAACTCTGTTAGTTGAATGCACAGATCGTAAAGAAGTTTCGCAGAATGCTTCTGTGTAGTTTTCACTTGAAGTTATTCCTTTTTCCACTATAGGCCCCTTGGCGCTCCGAATGTCGACTTGCAGTTTCTACAGAAAGAGTGTTTCAGAACTGCTCAATCAAAGGTGAGCTTCACATCTGCTAGTTGTATGCACAGATCAGAAACTAGTTTCACAGAATGCTTTTCTGTAGTTTTTATTTGAAGTTATTCCTTTTTCCACCATAGGCCCCTTAGCGCTCAGAATCTACAGTTGCAGTTTCTGCAGAAAGAGTGTTTCAGCACTGCTCAACCAAAAGTAAGCTTCAACTCTATTAGTTGAATGCACAAAACAGATAGAAGTTTCACAGAATGCTTCTGTGTAGTTTTGATTTGAAGATATTGCTTTTTCCACTATAGTCCTCTTAGCACTCCGAACGTCCCCTTGCAGTTTCTACAGAAAGATTGTGTCAGAACTGCTCAATCAAAAGTAAGCTTCAACTCTGTTAGTTGAATTCACAGATCATAAAGAAGTTTCGCAGAATGCTTCTGTGTGGTTTTTACTTGAAGTTATTCCTTTTTCCACTATAGGCCCCTTGGTGCTCCGAATGTCCACTTGCAGTTTCTACAGAAAGAGTGTTTCAGAACTGCTCAATCAAAGGTAAGCCTCACATCTGCTAGTTGAATGCACAGATCAGAAACTAGTTTCGCAGAATGCTTTTCTGTAGTTTTTATTTGAAGTTATTCCTTTTTCCACTATAGGCCACTTAGTGCTCGGAATGTCCACGTGCAGTTTCTACACAAAGAGTGATTCAGAACTGCTCAATCAAAAGTAAGCTTCAACTCTGTTAGTTGAATTCACAGAACAGAACGAAGTTTCACTGAATGCTTCTGTGTAGTTCTTATTTCAAGATATTTCATTTTCCACTGTAGGTCACTTTGCGCTCCAAATGTCCCCTTGCAGTTTCTACAGAGAGTGTTTCAGAACTGCTTGATGAAATGTTTGGTTCAACTCCGTTAGTTGAATGCAGAGAACAGAAATTAGTTTCACAGAATGCTTCTTTGTAGTTTTTATTTGAAGATATTTATTTTTCCACTATAGGCCCCCAACCGCTCCGAATGTCCAATTGCAGTTTCTACAGAAAGAGTGTTTCAGAACTACTCAATCAAAAGTAAGCTTCAAATTTGTTAGTTGAATGCAAAGAACAGAAAGAAGTTTCACAAAATGCTTCTGTGCAGTTTTTATTTAAAGATATTTCTTCTTCTACTAGAGGCCCCTTAGCGCTCCGAAACTCCACTTGCAGTTTCTACACAAATAGTGTTTTAGAACTGCTCAATCAAAAGTAAGGTTTAACTCCGTTACTTCAATGCACAGAACAGAAATTAGTTTCACAGAATGCTTCTGTGTAGTTTTTATTTGAAGATAATTCTTTTTAAACTATTGGCCACTTGGCGCTCCGAATGTCCCCTTGTAGTTTCTACAGAAAGAGTTTTTCAGAACTGCTTAATCAACTATAAGCTTCAACTGTGTTATTTGAATGCACAGAACAGAAAGAAGTTTCACTGAATGCTTCTGTGTAGTTTTTATTTGAAGATATTCCTTGTTCCACTATAGGCCCCTTAGCGCTCTGTGTATTAAATTGCAGTTTCTATAGAAAGAGTGTTTCAGAACTGCTCAACCAAATGCAAGGTTCAACTCTTTTAGTTGAACGCAAAGAACAGAACTTCGTTGCACAGAATCCTTCTGTGTAGTTTTTATTTGAAGATATTGCTGTTTCCACTATAGGCCACTTAGCCCTCCGAATGTTCAGTTGCAGTTTCTACAGAAAGAGTGTCTCAGAACTGCTCAATCAAAAGTAATCTTCAAATCTGATAGTTCAATGCACAGAACAGAAAGAAGTTTCAGAGAATGCTTCTGTGTAGTTTTTATTTGAAGACATTCCTTTTTCCACATTAGGCCACTTAGCGCTCCGAATGTCCACTTGCAGTTTCTACAGAAAGAGTGTATCAGAACTGCTCAATCAATAGTAAGTTTCAGCCCCATTAGGTGAATGCACAGAAGAGAAAGCAGTTTCACAAAATGTTTCTGTGTAGTTTTTATTTGAAGATATTCCTTTTTCCACTATAGGCCCCTTAGCGGTCTGAATTTCCTATTGTAGTTTCTACAGAAAGAGGGTTTCAGAACTGCTCAATCAAAAGTAAGGTTCAACTCTGTTAGTTGACTGCAATGACAGAAAGAAGTTTCACTGAATGCTTCTGTGTAGTTTTTATTTGAAGATATTCCTTTTTCCACTATAGGCCCCTTAGTGCTCCCCATATCCCCTTCCAGTTTCTACAGAAAGAGTGTTTCAGAACTGCTCAATCAAAAGTAAGCTTGAATTCTGTCAGTTGAATGCACAGAGCAGAAAGAAGTTTCACAGAATGCTTCTGTGTAGTTTTTATTTGAAGATATTCCTTTTTCCACTATAGGCCCCTTAGCGCTCCGAAAGTCCACTTGCAGTTTCTATACAAATAGTGTTTTAGAATGGCTCAATTAAAAGTAAGGTTGAACTCCGTTATTGAATGCACAGAAGAGAAATTAGTTTCACAGAATGCTTCTGTGTAGTTTTTATTTGAAGATATTTCTTTTTCCACTACAGGCACCTTAGCACTCGGGATATCCAATCGCAGTATCTACAGAAAGAGTGTTTCAGAACTGCTCAATCAAAAGTCAGCTTCAACACTGTTAGTTGAATGCACAGAACAGAAATTAGTTTCACAGAATGCTACTGTGTTGTTTTGACTTGAAGATATTCCTTTTTCAACTATAGGTCCCTTAGCACTCCGAATGTCCAATTGCAGTTTCTACAGAAAGACTGTTTCAGAACTTCTCAATGAAAAGAAAGCTTCAACTCTTTTAGTTGAATGCACAGAACAGAAAGAAGTTTCACAGAATGCTTCTTTGTAGTTTTTATTTGAAGATGTTTCTTTTTCCACTATAGGCCCACTAGCGCTCCGAATGTCCCCTAGCAGTTTCTACAGAAAGAGTGTTTCAGAACTGCTCAATCAAAACTAAGGTTCATCTTTGTTAGTTGAATGCACAGAACAGAAGGAAGTTTCACAGAATGATTCTGTGCAGTTTTTATTTGAAGATATTCCTTTTTCCACTATAGGCCCTTTAGTGCTCCGAATTTCCCCTTGCAGTTTCTACAGAAAGAGTCTTTCAGAACTGCTCAATCAAAAGTAAGGTTCAACTCCGTTACTTGAACGCACAGAATAGAAATTAGTTTCACAGAATGCTTATGTGTAATTTTTATTTGAAAATATTGCTTTTTCCACTATAGGCCCCTTACCGCTCCGAAAGTCCACTTGTAGTTTCTACATAAAGAGTGTTTCACAACTGCTCAATTAAAGTAAGCTTCAATTGTTTTAGTTGAATGCAAAGAACAGTAAGAAGTTTCATTGAATGCTTCTGTGTAGTTTTTCTTTGAAGATATTCCTTTTTGCACTATAGGCCCCTTAGCGCTCTTAATGTCCACATGCATTTTCTACATAAAGAGTGTTAGAGAACTGCTCAATCAAAAGTGAGCTTCAACTCTGTTAAGTGAATGCACAGAAAAGAAAGAAGTTTCGCAGAATGCTTCTGTGCAGTTTTTTTGGAAGTTATTTCTTTTCCACCATAGGGCACTTAGCCCTCCGAATTTCCCCTTGCAGTTTCTAGAGAAAGAGTGTTTCAGAACTGCTCACTCAAAAGTAAACTTCTACTCTGCAGTTGAAGGCACAGATCAGAAAGATGTTTTGCAGAATGCTTCTGTGTAGTTTTTATTTGAAGATATTTCATTTTCCAGTATAGGTCCCTTAGCGCTCCAAATGTCCGCTTGTAGTTTCCAAAGAAAGAGTGTTTCAGAACTGCTGAATGAAAAGTAAGATTCAACTCTTTTATTTTAATACAAAGAACAGAAAGTAGTTTTTCATAATGCTTCTGTGCAGTTTTTATTTGAAGATATTCCTTTTTCCACTATAGGCCCCTGAGCTCTTCGAATGCCCCTTGCAGTTTCTACAGAATGAGTGTTTCTGATCTGCTCAATCAAAACTAAGATTCAAGTCTGTTAGTTGAATGCACAGAACAGAAAGAAGTTTCACAGAATGCTTCTGTGTAGTGTTTATTTTAAGATATACCTTTTTCCACTACAGGCCCCTTGGCGCTCCAAATGTCCCCTTGCAGTTTCTACAGAAAGTGTGTCTCAGAACTGCTCAATCAAAAGTGAGCTTCAAGTCCATTAGTTGAATGCCGAGAACAGAAAGAAGTTTCACAGAATGCTTCTGTGTAGTTTTTAATTGAAGACATTCCTTTTTCCGCTATAGGCCACTTAGCGCTCCGAATGTCCAATTGCAGTTTCTACAGAAAGAATGTTTCAGAACTGCTCAATCAAATGTAAGTTTCAACTCAATTGGTTGACCGCACAGAACAGTAAGAAGTTTCACAGAGTGCTTCTGTGTAGATTTTATTTGAAGATGTACTTTTTCCAATATAGGCCCCTAAGAACTCGGACTGTACAGTTGCAGTTTCTATAGAAAGAGTGTTTCAGAACTGCTCTATCAAAAGTAAGCTTCAACTCTGTTAGTTGAATGCACAGAACAGAAAGATGTTTCACAGAATGCTTCTGTGTAGTTTTTATTTCAAGATATTCCTTTTTCCACTATAGGCCTCTTAGTGCTCCGAAAGTCCCCATGCAGTTTCTACAGAAACAGTGTTTCAGAACTGCTCAATCAAAAGTAAGCTTCAACTCCGTTAGTTGAATGCACAGAACAGAAAGAAGTTTCCCAAAGTGCTTCTGTGTAGTTTTTATTTGAAGGTATTCCTTTTTCCACTATAAGCCCCTTAGCGCTCAGAATGTCTACTTGCAGTTTCTACAGAAAGAGTGTTTCAGAACTGCTCTATCAAAAGTATGCTTCAAGTCTCTTAGTTGAATGCACAGAAGAGAAAGAAGTTTCACAGAATGCTTCTGTGTAGTTTTTATTTGAAGATATTCCTTTTTGCACTATAGGCCCTTTTGTGCTCCGAATGTCCCCTTGCAGTTTCTACAGAAAGAGTGTTTCAGAACTGCTCCATAAAAAGGAAGCTCAACTCTGTTAGTTGAATCCAGAGATCAGAAAGAAGTTTCGCAGAATACTTCTTTGTAGATTTTATTTGATCTTATTCCTTATTCCACTATAGGCCCCTTAGCGCTCAGAATGTCCCCTTGCTGTTTCTACAGAAAGGGTGTTTCAGAACTGCCCAATCAAAAGTAAGCTTCAACTCTGTTACTTGAATGCACAGAACAGAAGAAAGTTTCACAGAATGCTTCTGTGTAGTTTTTATTTGAAGATATTCCTTTTTCCACTATAGTCCCCTTAGCGCTCAGAGTGTCCACTTGCAGTTTCTACAGACATTGTTTTTCAGAACTGCTTTATCAAAAGTAAGCTTTGACTCTGTAAGTTGAATGCACAGAACAGAAAGAAGTTTCAAAGAATCCTTCAGTGTAATTTTTATTTGAAGATATTTCTTTTTCCACTATAGGCAGCTTACCGCTCCGAATGTCCCATTGATGTTTTTACAGAAAGAGTGTCTCAGAACTGCTCTATCAAAACTAAGCTTCAACTCTGTCAGTTGAATGCACAGAGCAGAAAGAAGTTTCACAGAATGCTTCTGCGTAGTTTTTATTTGAAGATATTCCTTTTTCCACTGTAGGCCCCTTAGCCCTCCGAGTGTCCACTTGCAGTTTCTGTAGAAAGAGTGTTGCAGAGCTGCTCAATCAAAGAAAGGTTCAAATCACTTTGTTGAATGCACAGAACAGAAATAAGTTTCACAGAATGTTTCTGTGTAGTTTTTATTTGAAGATATTCCTTTTTCCACTATAAGACCCTCCACGCTCCGAGTGTCCACTTGCAGTCTCTACAGAAATAGTGGTTCAGAACTGCTCAACCAAAACCAAGCTTCGACTCTGTTAGTTGAATGCACAGAACAGAAAGAAGTTTCAGAGAATGCTTCTGTGTAGTTTTTATTTGAAGATATTAATTTTTCCACCATAGGCCCCTTCGCAATACGAATGTCCACTTGCAGTTTCTACAGAAAGAGTATTTCAGAACTGTTCTATCAAAAGTAAGCTTCAACTCTGTTAGTTGAATGCACAGAACAGAAAGAAGTTTCACAGAATGCTTCTGTGTAGTTTTTATTTGAAGATATTCCTTTTTCCACTATAGGCCCCTTATTGCTCTGAATGTCCCCTTGCAGTTTGTACAGAAACATTTTTTTCGGAACTGCTCAATCAAAAGTTAGCTTCAACTCTGTTTGTTGAATGCACAGAACAGAAAGAAGTTTCACAGAATGCTTCTTTGTAGTTTTTATTTGAAGTTATTCCTTTTTCCACTATAGGCCCCTTAGCGCTCCGAAAGTCCCCTGGCCGTTTGTACAGAAATTTTCATAACTGCTCTATCAAAAGTCAGCTTCAACTCTGTTAGTTGAATGCACAGAAGAGAAAGAAGTTTCACTGAATTCTTCTGTGTAGTTTTTATTTGAAGATATTCTTTTTCCACTATAGGTCCCTTAGCACTCTGAATGTCCCCTTGCAGTTTCTACAGAAACAGTGTTTCAAAACTGCTATTTCAAAAATAAGCTTCAAATCTGTTAGTTCAATGCACAGAACAGAAAGAAGTTTCACAGAATGCTTCTGTGCAGTTTTTATTTGTAGATATTCCTTTTTCCACTATAGGCCCCTTAGGGCTCCGAATGTCCCCTTGCAGTTTCTACAGAAAGAGTTTTTCAGAACTGATCAATCAAAAGTATGCTTCAACTCAGTTAGTTGAATGGACAGAACAGGAAGAAGTTTCGCAGAATGCTTCTGTGTAGTTTTTATTTGAAGACATTCCATTTTCCACTACAGGCCCCTTAGCACTCCTAATGTCCACTTGCAGTTTCTACAGAAAGAGTGTTTCAGAACTGCTCAATCAAAAGTAAGGTTCAACTCCGTTAGTTGAATGCACAGAAAAGATAGAAGTCTCACAGACTGCTTCTCTGTGGTTTTTATTTGAAGATATTCCCTTTTCCACTATAGGCCCCTTAGCGCTCTGAATGTCCAAATGCAGTTTCTACAGAAAGAGTGTTTCAGAACTGCTCAATCAAAACTAAGGTTCACCTCCGTTAGTTGAATGCACAGAACAGAAAAAAGTTTCACAGAATGCTTCTGTGTAGTTTTTATTTGAAGATATTCATTTTACCACTATAATCCCCTTAGCGCTCAGACTGTCCACTTGCAGTTTCTACAGAAAGAGTGTTTCAGGACTCTTCAATCAAAAGTGAGCTTCAAATCTGTTAGTTGAATGCACAGAACAGAGAGAGGTTTCACAGAAGGCTTCTGTGTAGTTTTTATTTGAATATATTCCCTTTTCCACTATAGGCCCCTCAGCGCTCCGAATGTCCAAATGCAGTTTCTACAGAAAGAGTGTTTCAGAACTGCTCAATAAAAAGTAAGCTTCAATTCTGTTAGTTTAATGCGCAGAAAAGAACGTATTATCACTGAATGCTTTTGTGTAATTTTCATTTGAAGGTATTCCTTTTTCCACTTTAGGCCCCTTAGGGTTCTTAATGTCCACTTGCAGTTTCTACAGAAAGAGTTTTTCAGAACTACTCAACCAAATGTAAGGTTCAACTCTGTTAGTTGAATGCACAGAACAGAAAGAAGTTTCACTGAACGCTTCTGTGTATTTTTTATTTGTAGATATTCATTTTTCCACTATAGGCCCCTTAGCACTCCGAATGTACATCTGCAGTTTCTATAGAAAGAGTGCTTCAGAACTGCTTAATCAAAAGTAAGCTTCAACTCTGTTGGTTGAATGTACAGATCAGAAAGAAGTTTCACAGAGTGCTTCTGTGTAGTTTTTATTTGAATTTATTCCTTTTTCCACAATAGGCCCGTTACCGCTCCGAATGTCCACTTGCAGTTTCTACAGAAACTGTTTCAGAACTGCTCAATCAAAAGTTAGCTTCGACTCTGTTAGTTGAATGCACAGATCAGAAAGTAGTTTCTTAGAATGCTTCTGTGTAGTTTTTATTTAAAGTTATTCCTTTTTCCACTATAGGCCGCTTAGCGCACCGAACGTCCACTTGCGGTTTCTACAGAAAGAGTGTTTCAGAACTGCTCGCCCAAATGTAAGGTTCATCTCCATTAGTTGAATGCACAGAACAGAAAGAAATTTTGCAGAATGCTTCTGTGTAGTTTTTATTTGAAGTTATTCCTTTTTCCACAGTAAGCCCCTTAGCACTCTGAATGTCCACTTCCACTTTCTACAGAAAGTGTTTCAGAACTGCTCAATCAAAAGTTAGCTTCAACTCTGTTAGTTGAATGCACAGATAAGAAAGAAGTTTCTTAGAATGCTTCTGTGTAGTTTTTATTTAAAGTTATTAAGTTATTCGTTTTTCCCCTATAAACCGATTAGCGCTCCGAATGTTCACTTGCAGTTTCTACAGAAAGAGTGTTTCAGAACGGCTCAACCAAATGTAAGGTTCAACTCGGTCAGTTGAATGCACAGAACAGAAAGAAGTTTCACAGAATGCTTCTGTGTAGTTTTTATATGAAGATATTTCATTTTCCACTACATGCCCCATAGCGCTGCGAATGTCCACTTGCAGTTTCTACAGAAAGAGTGTTTCAGAAGTGCTCAATCAAAAGCAAGCTTCAACTCTCTTAGTTGAATTCACAGAACAGAAAATAGTTTCACAGAATGCTTCTGTGTATTTTTTATATGAAGATATTCCTTTTTCCATTTTAGGCCTTTTCGCACTCCGAATGTCCACTTGCAGTTTCTAAAGAAAGAGTGTTTCATAACTGCTCAATCAAAAGTAAGCTTCAACTCGGTTAGTTGAATGCACAGCACAGAAATAAGTTTCACAGAATGCTTCTGAGTAGTTTTTATTTGAAGATATTTCTTTTTCCACTGTAAGCCCCATAGCGCTAAGAATGTCCCATTGCAGTTTCTACAGAAAGAGTGTTTCAGAACTGCTCAATGAAAAGTAAACTTCAACTCTCTTAGTTGAATTCACAGAACAGAAAGAAGTTTCACAGA
>NW_026652713.1:0-10553 GCF_009828535.3 Hylobates moloch
ACTCTGATGGTAGTTTCTTTTGCTGTGCAGAAGCTCTTTAGTTTAATTAGATCCCATTTGTCAATTTTGGCTTTTGTTGCCATTGCTTTTGGTGTTTTAGACATGAAGTCCTTGCCCACGCCTATGTCCTGAATGGTATTGCCTAGGTTTTCTTGTAGGATTTTAATGGTTTTAGGTCTAACATTTAAGTCTTTAATCCATCTTGAATTAATTTTTGTATAAGGTGTAAGGAAGGGATCCAGTTTCAGCTTTCTACATATGGCTAGCCAGTTTTCCCAGCACCATTTATTAAAGAGGGAATCCTTTCCCCATTTCTTGTTTTTGTCAGGTTTGTCAAAGATCAGATAGTTGTAGATATGTGGCATCATTTCTGAGGACTCTGTTCTGTTCCATTGATCTATGTCTCTGTTGTGGTACCAGTACCATGCTGTTTTGGTTACTGTAGCCTTGTAGTATAGTTTGAAGTCAGGTAGCGTGATGCCTCCAGCTTTGTTCTTTTGGCTTAGGATTGACTTGGCGATGTGGGCTCTTTTTTGGTTCCATATGAACTTTAAAGTAGTTTTTTCCAGTTCTGTGAAGAAAGTCATTGGTAGCTTGATGGGGGTGGCATTGAATCTATAAATTACCTTGGGCAGTATGGCCATTTTCACAATATTGATTCTTCCAACCCATGAGCATGGAATGTTCTTCCATTTGTTTGTATCCTCTTTTATTTCATTGAGCAGTGGTTTGTAGTTCTCCTTGAAGAGGTCCTTCACATCCCTTGTAAGTTGGATTCCTAGGTATTTTATCTCTTTGAAGCAATTGTGAATGGGACTTCACTCATGATTTGTCTCTCTGTTTGTCTGTGATTGGCGTACAAGAATGCTTGTGATTTTTGTACATTGATTTTGTATCCTGAGACTTTGCTGAAGTTGCTAATTAGCTTAAGGAGATTTTGGGCTGAGACGATGGGGTTTTCTAGATATACAATCATGTCATCTGCAAACAGGGACAATTTGACTTCCTCTTTTCGTAATTGAATACCCTTTATTTCCTTCTCCTGCCTGATTGCCCTGGCCAGAACTTCCAGCACTATGTTGAATAGGAGTGGTGAGAGAGGGCATCCCTGTCTTGTGCCAGTTTTCAAAGGGAATGTGAAGCCTCCGTGCTTTCACACGAATATATAAAAGTAGTAAAATTTATGAATGCATGACCGAAATAGCGGAGAAATTCACACTGGGGAAATAATAGGTATTTATGGTATAGCTCTTCCATCTATTCTTCATAGTTTCCACTGCCTCCTGCTGTCTTGCTGTGTGAACCTGCCCTGACCAGATTATCTTTAACTGTCTGGTTAAAGATAACGTTGTAGGACAGCCACTAAACATTCTACTGTTTTTCATGGTCTGTTCCTCATGACTGAGGATAGAAATAGAATTTGCACACTCTTGGTGCTGCAGCCATTACTTTTTGCAATCATGTTTGTGAGAGGTTAGGTGATTTTCCCTATCTGGATGGGCACTGGCTTCTGAATTGCAGCACAGGACACCTCCAGACGCAGATATCCTGAGGCAGACAGTCCACTCGCAAGTAACACACAATTGATTTATCATGGATTTAAAGCCTTCTTGTGTCCCAAATGTTATTTATCTTAAGTAGCATTATCCAAGTACCTCTTATTTATTAATTTTAGATTAGAGATTTATTTCACAGTTTCCCATTTATATTCCGAGTTATTCAGAATACTTCCTTGTTTGTTTTTTTTTTTTTTGCTTTCTTTCCTTTAAATGGCCTAACTTGTTTTCTTATAAGATAATCAGAATAATTTCTTCTGGCGTTTTAATTGCGATTGTGTTGTAATATCTCCTCAGAGGTAGTCTTTTTAAATTTATGATAACTGTAAAATTGGGAGACTTAAAGGAGACAACTTAGAATTTGAAATTATTTAATATCAATCAAACTTTTGACAATGAAATTAGGATTATTATGAAGGTAAAATGGTTTCTTGTATGTAGCCTCTTGCCTCATTCAATAATGAGAATTTGAATTTAACCTTGGGCTTTTTTACTTTCTGTGTTTTGGTTATTGTTGTCATTTATCAAATTAGATTTTCTCATTTTATTATGAGAAAAAGCATTTTTATTTTTAATATTTTATATGCATAATGATGAAATAATTTGAAATTGATGTTCAGTAATTTTTAGTTTACTTTTTAGTAGCAGCTTAAGATTTTTGCAATTTCAATAGTCTGTTCTGTTGGATTTAAGCTTTGGGCAAACACGTTTCTCATCTGAATTACGTCCTACACTTTTGGTCTTTTCCTGGAACCCTCCTAAAATGAGTCTTGTGCTACTTAATTTGACTGAAACATTTACTGTGCTTCCTATGACTCATTGGCTCCTCTCTTTAGATCATCCCATTATTATTTAGCATGATACCCACTCAGCAGTGCGTTTTCTCATGCTGTGAGATTGTATCCAATTTTCTGTGATGCTGTCAAAGAGTCGTGTGTCGTCTATCTTTAGGGATCTCAGTGATGGATTCAGCAAAGCCTTCCAAAATGCAAGAATCAGCACCAGTTTAAGAAAGATTGCCATTCTCTCCTCTGGGAGGAAAATATTTATTATGTTCCTCAAGTAATAGGCCTGTTTGTTCCAGACGTGTTAGCTAGGAATTCAGCAAGTTTAAGGAAAGGGCCGTGTTAAACCAAACTTGATTACACTTATGTAAAGTGTTAAGTATTATCCAAATATAAATATTTAAAACTATTTGTCTGTTTTCAGTATGTAGCTGAACTATCAAATAGGGGAACTGAGTTAGATTTCTGCTTTTCATTAGTTTGGGTTTTATAAGATAGTTTTGGAAATATCCTGAATTTCCCATGTTAATATGTAATTGCAAAAAATAATCCAGAGTTCAGTGTCAATTAAGAATTAGTTATATTCTTTTATTTGCAAAGACTACACAGATGTGTGTATGTGTTTGTAATCTTCACATGATTCAACACATTAAAAATAAAACCACTGATTGCCTTTCAGATAGATATTAGATACTTCACCAGCCTAGAGTAGAGCTTTAATCTACTTCTGGGAAAGGCTCTCGAAAAATGGAATATTCTTTTTAAAGGCCAAAGATAGAAGGAATTTTAGTACATTTACTCATGTTATTATATACAAGCTTCTGAGGTTTACATATAATCAAAGTTTAATAAAAATGTTGAGTTGAACCACTTTCTTACATTCATTTTCGAATGTGAGCTCATTCTCTGGAATGATCTCCGGGGAGGTAAATCGCTTACTCTAAATAGGCAGATTATGTATATCTGCAGATTCCCATGATTCTCTGCTCTACTCAGATATTCCCGTAGTGACAACTGAAGTCATACAGATGAAGAACTGTTCTGGATGGAAAGGATTGTAAAGGATATGACCAATCATGAGAGATATAGGTAAAATGAATGAGTTTTTTACAAAATAGCCTTTAATGTCATTGTCAGAGACAAGCCTCAGAATGCTTGGTTGGTTGTTCTGACTTGGTGTGACATGTGTCTTGTTCCTATGAGACTTGTGTGCAAGTAAGCCCTTTGGGCATCCCAGTTTAGGAAAGAAAAACAAAAGGAAAAATTATTTTACGAATGGTAACTTTATGGAGCAAATAATTTACTGACAGATTCTGGTAGATAGAATCTAATAGAGGTTTTAGGGATTGTATTTTTAAAAATAGTATATTCAACAAATCTTTACTAGGAATTGATTATGGATCAGAAACTGTTAGGTACTAAGTATACAATGATGAAAATGCAAAGTTGTTCCTGTCTTTATTGGTTTTTACCATTTATTCATTAAATGAATAATCACACAACTAAGTATAATTGCATATTGATACAGGTCCTGTGGAAATTAGAATATTAGCTTAACCTACAATATTGGTCTAAAGTTCTCTTTTTTGGTTGTGTCTCTGCCCGGCCTTGGTATCAGGATGATGCTGGCCTCGTAAAATGAGTTAGGGAGGATTCCCTCTTTTTCTATTGATTGGAATAATTTCAGAAGGAATGGTACCAGCTCCTCCTTGTACCTGTGGTAGAATTCGGCTGTGAATCCATCTGGTCGTGGACTTGTTTTGGTTGGTAAGCTATTGATTATTGCCTCAATTTCAGAGCCTGTTATTGGTCTATTCAGAGATTCAACTTCTTCCTGGTTTAGTCTTGGGAGTGTGTATGTGTCAAGGAATTTATCCATTTCTTCTAGATTTTCTAGTTTATTTGCGTAGAGGTGTTTGTAGTATTTTCTGATGGCAGTTTGTATTTCTGTGGGATCGGTGATGATATCCCCTTATCATTTATTGCGTCTATTTGATTCTTCTCTCTTTTCTTCTTTATTAGTCTTGCTAATGGTCGATCAATTTTGTTGATCTTTTCAAAAAACCAGTTCCCGGATTCATTAATTTTTTGAAGGGTTTTTTGTGTCTCTATGTCCTTTAGTTCTGCTCTGATCTTAGTTATTTCTTGCCTTCTGCTAGCTTTTGAATGTGTTGGCTCTTGCTTCCCTAGTTCTTTGAATTGTGATGTTAGGGTGTCAATTTTGGATCTTTCCTGCTTTCTCTTGTGGGCATTTAGTGCTATAAATTTCCCTCTACACACTGCTTTGAATGCGTCCCAGAGATTCTGGTATGTTGTGTCTTTGTTCTCGTTGGTTTCAAAGAACATCTTTATTTCTGCCTTCATTTCGTTATGTACCCAGTAGTCATTCAGGAGCAGGTTGTTCAGTTTCCATGTAGTTGAGCGGTTTTGAGGGAGTTTCTTAATCCTGAGTTCTAGTTTGATTGCACTGTGGTCTGAGAAACAGTTTGTTATAATTTCTGTTCTTTTACATTTGCTGAGGAGAGCTTTACTTCCAAGTATGTGGTCAATTTTGGAATAGGTGTGGTGTGGTGCTGAAAAAAATGTATATTCTGTTGATTTGGGGTGGAGAGTTCTGTAGATATCTGTTAGGTCTGCTTGGTGCAGAGCTGAGTTCAGTTCCTGGGTATCCTTGTTAACTTTCTGTCTCGTTGATCTGTCTAATGTTGACAGTGGGGTGTTAAAGTCTCCCACTATTATTGTGTGGGAGTCTAAGTCTCTTCGTAGGTCACTGAGGACTTGCTTTATGAATCTGGGTGCTCCTGTATTGGGTGCATATATATTTAGGATAGTTAGCTCTTCTTGTTGAATTGATCCCTTTAGCATTATGTAATGGCCTTCTTTGTCTCTTTTGATCTTTGTTGGTTTAAAGTCTGTTTTATCAGAGACTAGGATTGCAACCTCTGCCTTTTTTTGTTTTCCATTTGCTTGATAGATCTTCCTCCATCCCTTTATTTTGAGCCTGTGTGTGTCTCTGCACATGAGATGGGTTTCCTGAATACAGCACACTGATGGGTCTTGACTCTTTATCCAATTTGCCAGTCTGTGTCTTTTAATTGGAGCATTTAGCCCATTTACATTTAAAGTTAATATTGTTATGTGTGAATGTGATCCTGTCATTATGATGTTAGCTGGTTATTTTGCTCGTTAGTTGATGCCGTTTCTTCCTGGCCTTGATGGTCTTTACATTTTGGCATGTGTTTGCAGTGGCTGGTACCGGTTGTTCCTTTCCATGTTTAGTGCTTCCTTCAGGAGCTCTTCTAGGGCAGGCCTGGTGGTGACAAAATCTCTCAGCATTTGCTTGTCTGTAAAGGATTTTATTTCTCCTTCACTTATGAAGCCTCGTTTGGCTGGATATGAAATTCTGGGTTGAAAATTCTTTTCTTTAAGAATGTTGAATATTGGCCCCCACTCTCTTCTGGCTTGTAGAGTTTCTGCTGAGAGATCCACTGTTAGTCTGATGGGCTTCCCTTTGTGGGTAACCCGACCTTTCTCTCTGGCTGCCCTTAACATTTTTTCCTTCATTTCAACTGTGGTGAATCTGACAATTATGTGTCTTGGAGTTGCTCTTCTCGAGGAGTATCTTTGTGGTGTTCTCTGTATTTCCTGAATCTGAATGTTGGCCTGCCTTGCTAGATTGGGGAAGTTCTCCTGGATAATATCCTGCAGAGTGTTTTCCGACTTGGTTCCGTTCTCCCCGTCACTTTCAGGTACACCAATCAGACGTAGACTTGGTCTTTTCACATAGTCCCATATTTCTTGGAGGCTTTGTTCGTTTCTTTTTATTCTTTTTTCTCTCAACTTCCCTTCTCGCTTCATTTCATTCATTTCATCTTCCATCACTGATACCCTTTCTTCCAGTTGATTGCATTGGCTCCTGAGGCTTCTGCATTCTTCACGTAGTTCTCGAGCCTTGGCTTTCAGCTCCATTGGCTCCTTTAAGCACTTCTCTGTATTGGTTATTCTAGTTATACATTCGTCTAATTTTTTTTCAAAGTTTCTAACTTCTGTGCCATTGGTTTGAATTTCCTCCTGTAGCTCGGAGTAGTTTGATCATCTGAAGCCTTCTTCTCTCAACTCGTCAAAGTCATTCTCTGTCCAGCTTTGTTCCATTGCTGGTGAGGGGCTGCATTCCTTTGGAGGAGGAGAGGCACTCTGCTTTTTAGAGTGTCCAGTTTTTCTGCCCTGTTTTTTCCCCATCTTTGTGGTTTTATCTACTTTCGGTCTTTGAGGATGGTGATGTACAGATGGGTTTTTGGTGTGGATGTCCTTTCTGTTTGTTAGTGTTCCATCTGACAGACAAGACCCTCAGCTGCAGGTCGGTTGGAGTTTGCTAGACAGAGTTATCTCATTCCATTAGAAAATTAGGGCTTAGAGTTTATCAGAAACATAGTAGAATATTACATGTGCATGATGGCAATTTATCCCTGAGCATTCTCCGTTTCATTTCCTCTAGATTTCCACTTTCCTTCTGCAGACAGCCAGATCTGCCACACTACAATGAAGTATTAATCTAAAATTTTAATTTGTTAGTTGGATTAAAAGAATAATGATTCTGGTGTGCCGTTTTTTAAGCCCGTTGGAAAAGTGTGGTATTAGCGTAGGAGTGACCCGATTTTCCAGGTGCTGTCTGTCTCCCCTTTCTTTGACTAGGGAAGGCAACTCCCTGACCCCTTGCGCTTCCTGAGTGAGGCAGTGCCTCGCCCTGCTTCGGCTCTTGCACGGTGCGCTGCACCCACTCTCTGGCACTCCCTAGTGAGATGAACCCGGTACCTCAGATGGAAATGCAGAAATCACCCGTCTTCTGTGTTGCTCACCCTGGGAGCTGTAGACCGGAGCTGTTCCTATTCGGCCATCTTGAATTGAGAGCTATTGTGTAACTTTAAACGAAATTTAAAAATTTGGTATCACTTTTGTAATACAATATCATTTACTGAAGAGTCAAGAATATCTCTAGATGCAAGAAGAGCTCCCAGGGTACACCCATTCTGATTTAGGTCATTTCAAGGATGAAGTTCCTTCCTGGTGTCTGTTACCCATGCCACTCTTCCTCAAGCACAGTCCAGTAGCCCACCGTTATCTGAGATAAACAGGGCTCAACTGTTTTGCAGAACAGAGCCAACACAGTCTAAATATAGGAAGGCAATTGGAAGGATTGAAAAATAAATTCATTTTTAGTTTTGGAAATAAATAAGTACTTCTTTTTTTTCCCCTTATCTGGAAAATCATTGTTTTGAATTGACAATATGGTAACAAGAAAACTGCACAGTGTTGTCATCCTATCTGGTCATTTTTTCTATTTGATAATTCAGGATGATTTGCCCAGTCTCTAACTCTACAGAGCTTTCTAGGGCTTTCTATCCTTTCGAAAGTTCCTGTTTGAATGGCTCACATATTCCTTGGAGAAAGGGAAGGGGAGAGATTAGACATACTGTTAGTGTTTGTATTCATTCATTCGTTTATTTAAAAAGCTTTTGAGTATTTAGCCTTGATTGGGCGGTGGTATCATTTTAGGTCGAGGTAGACTCAGTTTATCAGGCTGCCCTGAGAACAAATGCCAGTAAGTAAAACATTCCAATAATCTTGACATTTCACTGTTTTCTTTGATAACAACAATAGTGATTGGACCCTCCCAGTAACTGTGGAGAGAGATCAACTGGCTCTTCAATTCTTTCACAGTTTGAGGTAACTCTGATGAAAGATTCTAAACATGAACAGCAGTTTAGTAAGTGGACATTCACAAATACAGCTACATTCCAGTATATATTTTTAATCATTATCAGGAATGGCGTTCAGTTTTTAAAATAAATATACAATTTCTGGCTAACTGTGAGTTGTTAGTTTCTCCAGTATTAGAGTGATGGTTCTTTCTCCCCTTTCTTTCATACTATTTTTGTTTGTTTTAAATTATCAATTTTTCTTTCTTAAGCAGGTCTGCTTAAACAAAAACAAAACAAAGAACCTTCAATAATTGTTCCTGTTAGGTTTTTATTAATTCTACTGTATATTATGACACAGGGAGTCCACAGCATGCTGGATCAAAGAACCTGAACAAACTTCTAAAACTCAATCAAGAGGCTGAATACCTTTCCCCTATTTCTTTCTTTCTAGAATAATTGTAAAAAGACTTAAAAAGAAAACATTATATTCTCTATATTGTAGGGACCTGTTGTGCCTTGTAAATAGTAAGAGTTCAATAAATGTTTATTGCACTGAATTTTCCAGGATAATAGTCATATTTATATGTTTCTTCTTTTTCTTTTGATTGTTTTAACTATCTCTCCTGCACATTATAACTTTGCATTTGTTTCTCAAGACTTGAGAATTTTAAAATTCAGAATTTAAAAATACAGAATTTTAAAATTATAATAGCCTTGCTACATGTGTACCTTACTACATTATAAATGCAAAGTATGATTTTAGTAATGTTAGAAACCTCATATTTCTGTAGATGGATAGATAGATAGACCTAGCTTATCAGAGCACAGCAATTTCTTGAAACATTTTTGACATATGTGGTATGTAAGAGCTAGGAATATGCTACTCTGTTCAATAATTGTTTATTTTTAAGAACAAAATCTGAATCTCCAGAGATTGAGCAGTTTACTTTGTTTTTGTTACTGAAAAAACTATGTATTACATAATTTATTGTACTCCTTATGATTCCTTACCATGATAATAACTATTTTGCTTCCCTTTTAATGTCAACATTTACATTCTAACTATAAAATGAGATCCCATTTAATCTAATTACTATGTTAAAAATTACTGGGTAACAGATGGATTTCTTGATAAGCATAGTGTTTTAAATTTTAAACAAAAGTTACAATTTTAGTTTCTGGCATATGATGTATTTTAACAGTGAACATAGTGTGTTTCATGTGTGACAGCGAATTTATTAAAATCTTAGAAATGGCATTTTGTTAATAATTTGAAAATAAAAAAACTGCATAGAAAGATAAATGCATCTGCTTTCAATTAAATGAATCATTAGTTTTAAACTGTACTTGCATGCGTCTTTTATTTTTAGTTGAGGAAAGATTGAATGATATGTGAAAAGCTCTTGGGCACAGTGTGACAGAGGATTAGATAATGAATATGACAACTAATATTTAATATGATATTATCTACTCAGAGTAAAAGTTGAGATTGTAAAAATAAAAGGCTAGGAGTGGTGAGAAGAGGAAAGGGTGAGTCCTGGGGGGCTTGAAAAAAGTTATTCATAATATTTGGAGAAGATACTGAGCAGAAAAGGAAAATGTGCTCGGAAGGGTCACAGCACATTGCAGATGGAGCTATGGCTGGAGACCAGGACCCAGTGGTGGCACCAGCCTGTTTGGTTCTGTAGTGGGATCCTGCAGTGTTCAAACCACATGAGTCTGCCTAGGTGCAGAGAGGGCAAATAGCTGGGGTTGACGACACCATAGAAGGATGAGGTCAGTGTGAAAGGGTATTGAAGATGTGACAATACATTTAATGAAATGTGTGACCAAAGCAGAAAGTATCATACATAAGGTATTGCAGGTCTCATGTGGCTAACTTAAAAAAAATATATATATATAAAGTTAAAATTGTTGACATATTCACCACCAAAATATAATTGTTTCAATGGGGTCCATGACGAATCTACAGAGATTTCTAAGAGGACACTAAACAAGAAATAAAAAGCTATATTATTTGCTGACAGCTATAATTAATGTTACTATAGTTTACAACCTAGTATAGAATATGAAATGCTATATATTAATAGTTATATAGAGAATATTCCAGACTGCCTCAAAGCATAAGATGCAGGCCTGTAAATGGATATTTAGTCATAAGATCTCAAAATTCCATTGTTCAGCAAAGAAAAGCCACATAAATAGCCCACCCTAAATCAATAGGGGAAGGAAGTCAGGAGCAGCACTGGTTTTTAAAAGTCAGGTCTGAGGTCACGAGTTCAAGACCAGCCTGATTAATATGTTGAAACCCTGTTTCTATTAAAAATACCAAAAAAAAAAATCAGCTGGGCATTGTGGTGTGTGCCTGTAGTCCCGTTTACTCAGGAGGCTGAGACAGGAGGATTGCTTGAACCTGGGAGGCAGAGGTTGCAGTGAGCCAAGATTGCACTACTGCACTCCAGCCTGGGCAGCAGAGTGAGACTCTGTCCAAAAAAAAAAAAAAAAAAAAAAAA
>NW_026652713.1:10653-26724 GCF_009828535.3 Hylobates moloch
CCATCGCCGGGGGAGCAGGGGGAGACTGTCCCAAAAAAAAAAAAAAAAAAAAAAAAAGTCAGGTCTGGCTCCTTAAACTTTCTTCAGTTTTTTTATCTCACTACAGTTGAGATATATTTTCTTTTCTGGCTTAGTTGAGCATGTTTCTCTTCTTCTCCTAAGCAGTTACATTTATTGAAGCTCTGGATTTCAATACACAGAGGCTTCTCTAGAGACCTTGCCTGCATCTTGAACTTCCTCCCTGACAGCCCGCAGACCCACAGTTCTGCTTCTACCTCATGCTGCAGCTCCCCCTCCATTCTTTCTATCCTTCAAGACTCTTCTTGTATAGCTACTCAGCTACTCCCTCTTCAACTCATTCTTCATGATTCCACTCTATGGCATACTTGGGGTCAGGGACCTCCTCCGTGTCATGTACCCCAGGTGCTTGCAGTTATCATATTTGGCCTCTCTGTGGCTATTGGAAATCTTGACCACTTCTTCCTTAAATCTCCTCTTCCTTTGCTTTCATGACACCATCTCTCTGAGGTTTTCTTCTGGCTCTCTCGATAGTTTTCACACTGTCTTTCACAGGCTAAGAATGACCTGGAATTTTATGCAGAATTCTGGGTGAAAATCTTTTCCTGAAAATTTCCGTAGCTCTTAATGGAGTCTCAAATGTGTTTGTGAATCTACAAAGTTTAAACCTACTGCCTGCAGTGTATATTAACCTGAGTGATCTATTACATGTCCCTGATTTCAACAGTCAACTTTATGCCATCAATGTTCATGTCTTATAACAATTATATTTCTCCCCTTGGCACAACTGCCCACTGAACATAGATGTCCCAAATAAATCTCAAACTGAATAAGCCCCAAAATTGAATTGACCATTTATACCTCAAAACTCCTCCTGCTGTATTTTATTTCTGTGATAGCATCACTAGACAGTTTTCTAGGTTAGATAGCCAGAAGTCATATTCCAGTCTTTTTTCCCTCTATCATTCTCTTCCCAATTAATGACCATCTTTTTGGGACTCTTCTGTCCATCTCCACCTCCACTACCCTTGTGTAGCAACCCTTCTTATTTAGATCATTATATAGCTCTCACAACTGGCCTTTGTTGTGTATGGTCTCATTGTGCATTAGTCCTGTCTGTGTATAGCAGCTCCTAATTGTTTTTTCTGGAATCAGATATAAAATTCAGCCCCCTTTCCTTGTTTGAAATCCTCCAATTCTTTTCCATACCCTTTGAAGAAAAATAATCTCAGCTCTTTATGATAACACTTGAGACCAAGCAGTTTACTCTCATATTCCTAAACACATCTTATGCTCTCAACTACTTAGATTTTCTCCAGTGGGCCATATTCTCACAACAATGTATCTGTTCCCTATGTCTGAGAGGTACTTCTCTTAGTCTATTTTGTACTGCTATAACAGAATACCTGAGATTGGGTAATTTATAAGGAACAGAAGTTTAATCTTTCACAGTTTTGGAGGCTGCAAAATCCAAGATCAAGGCACAGCATCCGGTAAGGACTTTCTTGCTGCATCTTTATATCGAAGAAGTCAGAAAGGCAAGAGAGGGGAACACTCTCCTCACATGGCAGAAGAGCAGAAGAGTGAGAAGCCACTTCCATAAACGCTTTTTAATAGTGGTGTTAATCCATTCATGGGGATGGAGCCCTCATGACTTAAATACCTCCCCAAAAGCTCCACTTCCCAATCGATATGGTTTGGCCATGTCCCCAGTCAAATCTCATTGTAGTTCCTGTAATCCCCACCAGTGGGAGGTAATTGAATCATGGGGGTGGTTACACTCATGCTGCTGTTCTCATGATAGTGAGTTCTCATGAGATCTGATGGTTTAATAAGGGGCTTTTCCTCCTTTTGCTCGGCACTTCTCCTTCCTGCTGCCATGTGAAGAAGGATGTGTTTGCTTCCCCTTCTGCCGTGATTGTAAGTTTTCTGAGGCCTCTCCAGCCATGCTGAACTGTGAGTCAATTAAACCTGTTTCCTTTATAAATTACCCAGTCTCAGGTATGTCTTTATTAGCAGCGTGAGAACAGATTAATATACCAACACTGTACCATTTGGGTGAATTTTCCAACACATAAGTTTGGAAGGGACCCATTCAAATGATAGGACTATTTCTGCACCTGTTCAACTTGCCTATTTGTACTCACCTTTTTAGTAGACCCAGCTCCTGCCACCTTCTGTGTTAAATCTTCTTTGTCTCTGCCAGACCATGATTATTGCCCCATTTTTGGTGTTCTTCTATTGACTTTGTCTTACTTCAGTTTATACTGCTCATTATCCTTTGTTGTTACTGCATCAGTGTCTGCATCAGTTATGACATCATTACTATGTGCTTGTTTGCTTTTCTTCCCAAGAGACTCTTTAGGCTAGGGACCATATTTCTTCAACTTTGTGACCTCACTACCTAACATAATGCCTATAAAAGGGTAAGCACTACATACATTATTTTAAGAGATGGAATCTTGCTCTGTCACCCAGGCTAGAATGCAGTGGCACAATCATAGCTCACTGCAGCCTCGAACTCCTGGGCTCAACAGACCTTCCTACCTCAGCCCCCCAAATAGCTAGGACTACAGGTGTGCACCACCACACCCAGCTAATTTAAAACCTTTTGTTTGTTTGTTTGTTTCTTGTAGAGACAGGTTCTCACTATGTTGCCTAGGCTGATCTCAAACTCCTGGCCTCAAGTGATCCTCCTGTCTCAGCATCTGAAAGTGCTGGGACTTCAAATGTGAGCCACCATGCCTGGCCAATACATGTCTTTTAAACAATTATATTATGGAACCTAAGTGTGATTTTTTTTTTATGTTTCTTAATTTATAGAACTGAAATCTTACTGTATATATTTTTGTGACTTGATTTTTTTTGCTTAAAATAATTTGTGAGAACCGTCCATGTAATATGTGAAGCCACAGTTTATTCATTTTTTATTGCTATATCAATTTTATGAATTACAAATAGATTTGCCTAGTATCTAGTCAATGAGCTTTTTTGTTGTAGTTTAGTCTTTTTCTCATTGTTCTGTAATAATCTATTTTATGAATTATAAAGAGATTTACCTAATATCAAGTTAATAGGCTTTTTTAGTAGTTTTTAGGTTTTTTTCTATATACACAATACTGCAATAAAACTTATATGTCTTATATGCCTAGGAATGGAATTGTGAGATTACGGGTATGTGCAAGGTAGAAGGAAGAATTTTGGCTCTCATGATCTTAGCTATGTGGTGTCACACCCATAGTTAGGCTACTTTACACGGCAGGAGGGAGGAAGTTTACAGGTATAGTTAAGGTTACTAATAAGTTGAGCTCAAGATGAGGGTGGGCTTAATGTACTCACATGAGCCCTTCAAAACAGAAGAGAAAGTCAGACTAGGAAGTCTGAGAGATGCAGTAGGTGGGGAAGTCTAAGAGATTGAAAGAATGAGAAGGATTTGATCTTCCTTTCCTAGCTGGAAGATATAGGGAGCCACATGGAAATTATGAGAAGAAAATGAATTCTGCCAACAATGTGAATGAACTTGGAAGTGAAGTCTCTCTCAGATCCACTAGATAAAAACATAGACCACTCGACACTTTGATTTCAGCCTTTGAAATTCTAAACAGAAACTTAGCTGATCCTACTGAAATTTTGATACACAGAACTGTCCAATAATGAATGGATATTGTTTCAGCCCACTAAGTTTATGGTAATTCGTTATGGCAATAGGACAGCCCCTATCCTCCACCCACTCCTCTTGCATAGAAGTGGGTGGAGAATGGGAGAATTCTGAAGAACATGTTAGAAAAAACTTAGAAAGCTTTGAATAGGCATGATGAGTTGGGAAATACTCAGCCTACCCAAATGGCCAAAGACTCAAATGAAGAGATTCAGTATCAAGAAAGTCTACTCCAGAAAGAAGCATGAAGATGTGACTCTGATACTCCTGCTAAAACTTCAGGGAGATATACAATTAGAGTATTCAGTCGCACAAAAGGCTCTTTGAAGAGACTAAATATGTGATCCCTAGACACTCTCAGTTATCTCAGCAGAAAATAAATAGAGATAGTATTATCTAGGAAAGATCTGTGGAGGATGCCATTGCCTGTTGGAATGAGTCCTCATGACATATGCAGGAGACCCATAAAGATCTTGAGGACTTTTTGTCAGCAGAAGCACTGCCAACTTGGACTGAAAGAGAGAGAGGGAGAGTATAAATGAAAGTAGATTGTCATACCCTCCAACTTCTTCTGGCAGGAAACAGGTTGATAAAACTACTCAATTGCAATTTCTTGCTACCCTTTTACAAAAAAGGAAGAATGACTCAGTTGATTGAGCTGTGAACCATGAAAAAGCTCATAGAGTTCGCGCAGCTGGATTTCAAAATTATTTTGGACTCATGACTCCATTTTACCTTTTATTTCCTCCCTGTTTGAACTGGAATGTCTACAACTGTTATCCTATGCTTGACCCATCATATGTTGGAAGCAGATAATTTGTTTCTTTACAGCCACAGGTCCCTGATGGAGGGAGCTATGTCCCATGATAGATTATATACAGAGCCCCAACCATACGTGATTTAAAGGATTTAGATGATGAGATTTGGAACATTAAAGCTGGTTAGATTTAGGGAAGATTTTTGGACTGAATTTGTGTTATAATGTGATGAGATCTTCAGGGACCTGGGGAGGGAGCGAATGTGTTTTTATATAGGAGAACCATGGATCATGAGGGCCAAAGGGTGAACTGTGAAAGCAAAATTCTGCCTCCATGATCCTCACTCTCTGATGTCACAACTATAGTTATGTTATGTTGTGTTATGTGGCAAAAGGAACTTGCAGATGTAACTAAAATTACTAATCATGCTAATTAGCTGACCTTAAGATAGGAAGATTATCTTAGTCTATGTAGGTACACCTAATATAATCGTGACCCTTTAAAGGCAGAAGAGATGCAATGCAAGAGAAAGTTAGAGACTTGTAGAGTGAGAGGCACTCAACCTACTTGTTGCTGACTTGAAGACACGGAGGCCACGTGGAAACCGTGAGAAGGAATTAAATTATGTTTGCTATCAACCTGAGCCTCCAGATAAGAACTCAAGCTGGCTGACACCTTGATTTCAGCATTGTGAGATCCTAAGCAGAATTCCCAGCTGAGCTCGCTCGACTTCTGACTTCATAACTGTGAGATAGCATTATTATAGCTGCTAAACTTGAGATAATTTATTTTGGCAATTTTAGAAAACTAACGTAAGCAGCTTGAAATTTATTAGGTTACCAAATTGTTTTCCAAATGGTCATACTCAATTTACCTTTCATAGCAGTATAAAAGGATTCCACTTGTTGTTACTTTTTGTCAAAACTTGACACTTTCAGATTTAAATTTTTGTCAATATATCGTATATTTTAATTAGCATTTACCCGTTTACTAGTGTGCTTGAAATCTACATATTGCCTGTTTATCATATTCTATAAAATTTTTTTTATAACTTTGCCCATTTTTTCCTGTTAGGTGGTTTGTCAAAATTTTCTTACTGATTTTCGAGCATTTTTTTGTATAGTCTTGATACTATTTTTGTTGTTCAACTATTTTGAAAACATCTCCCAGAGTACGATTTTTTCTTCTATTTTTTTATATACTATACTTTGATGAATAGGATTTCTTAATTTTAATGTCAAATCATCAATCTTTTATCATTTTTACTTTTATGACTTGTTAAAGAAATTTTTATTGCCCTAAATTTGCATTATTTTATAAAAACTATTTTTGTCTTTTCGAGTTCAAGATTTTTTTTTAAATTTTTTGAGATGGAGTCCCACTCTGTCTCCCAGGCTGGAGTGCAGTGGCACGATCTTGGCTCACTGCAACTTCTGCCTCCCGAGTTCAAGTGCTTCTTTTGCCTCAGACTCCCAGGTAGCTGGGATTACAGGCGTGCACCACCACATCTGGCTAATTTTTTATATTTTTGGTAGAAATGGCCATGTTTATATTTTTGGTAGAGATGACCTTCACCAAGCTGGTCTTGAACTCCTGAACTCAAGCGATCTGCCTGCCTCGGCCTCTCAAAGTGCTGGGATTACAGGCGTGAGCCACCGTTCCTGGCCTGAGTTCAGGATTTTAAAATGTTACACAGTCTTGTATTCTCCGAATAACCTCAACTGGTCATGTTGTATTATCTAGCTTTTATCTATCTATCTGTCTATCTATCATCATATTTACCATTTTAAGTGTACAGTTTAGTAGTGTTAAATACATTCACATTGCCGAGAGACAGATCTCTGGAACTTCTTCATCTTACAAAGCTGAAACTCTGTACTCATTAAACAACACTCCTTTTCCTCTTCCCTCTAGGAAGAGGTGTGCTGGTAATTACCATTCTACTTTCTCTTTCTATAAATTTGATTACTTTAGATATTTCATATATGTGGGATTATACAGTATCTTTTGTGACTGGCTTATTTCACTTAGCATAATGTCTTCAAGATTCATTCTTGTAGTATGTTATGGGATTTCTGCGTTTTTAAAGACTGCATAACATTCCATCCTATGTGTATGCCACATTTTGCTTATTCATTCATCTGTGGATAGATTTTTGGGTTGCTTCTACTTCTTAGATATTGTAAATAGTGCCGCTATTAACATAGGTGTGCAAATATCTCTTAAAGACCCTGCTTTCAATTATTTTGAATATACACATGGAAGTGGGATTGCTGGGATCATATGGTAGATCTACTTTTAATTTTTTAAGGGAAGTCCATTGTATTAATCAGTGTTCTCTAGTGGGACGGAACTAGTAGGATATATATGTATACATGAAAGGAAGTTTATTACGGAGAATTGACTTACCCATTCACAAGGTGAAGTTGCACCATAGGTGGTCTGCAGGTTGAGGAGCAAGGAAGCTAGTAGCAGCTCAGTCTGAATCCCCAAACCTCAAATGTAGGGAAGCCAACAATGCAGGCTTCAGTCTGTGGCTGAAGGCCCAAGAGCCATTGGTATAAGTCCGAGAGTCCAAAAGCTGAAGAACTTGGGGTCTCATATTCGAGGGCAGGAAGTATCCAGCACAGGAGAAAGACGAAGACCAGAAGACTCGGCAAGTAAGCGTCTCCCACTTTCTCCTGCCTGCTTTATTCTAGCCATACTGACAATTGATTGGATGGTACCCAATCTCACTGAGGGTGGATCTGCCTCTCTCAGTCCACTGACTAGCAGGTTAATCTCCTTTGGCAACACCCTCACAGACACTCCCAGGAACAATACTTTGTATTCTTCAAACCAATCAAGTTGAAACAATATTAACCATCACGTTCATACTGTTTTTTATAGCAATTGCACTGTTTTATAATCCCACCAATAGTGCACAAGGGTTTCAGTTTTGCCATGTTATTGCCAACGCTTGTGTTCTGTTGTTCTTTTTTTTTTTTTTTTTAAATAGTAGTTATCCTCATGGGTATGAGGTGATATTTAATTGTGGATCTGATTTCCATTTCTTCATGATTAGTCATGTTGAACATCTTTTTATGTATTTGGCCATTTGTATATCACCTTTGGAAAAATGCTTACTGAAGTGCCATGCTCATTTTTAAATCAGGTTATTGGGAGGAGTTCTTTACACAGTTCTTATGTATTATTAACTCTCTATTGGATATATACTTATTTGGCAATTTGTATATAATCTTTGGAAAATGTCTTTTCCAGCCCTATGTTCACTTTTTAATCAGATTATTTAAAGGAATTCTTTATATATTTTGAATATTACCTATCAGATTTATAATTTGCAAATATTTTCTCCCATTCTGTAAATTGCTTTTTCACCCTGTTGAGTATGTCCTTTGCTACACAAAAGTTCTTAAATTTAATGCAGCCCCCATTTGTGTATTTTTGCTTTTTGTTGCCTGTACTTTTGGTGTCATATCCAAGAAATCATTGTCAAGACCAATTTCAGGAAGCCTTTCCTCCTGTGTTTTCTTTTGGGGGATTATGTTTAAGTCTTTAATCCATTTGAGTTTATTTTTGTGTATAGTGTAAGGTAAGCATCCAAAACATTCATTTGCATGTGGATAGTTTTCCCACCACCTTTTATTGAAGAAACTATTCTTTCCTTATTAAGAAGTCTTGGAATTCTCATTAAAGATCTTCTCATCATGTACATTAGGGTGTATTTCTGAGCCCTGTATTATATGTCATTAGTCTATTTGTCTTTATACTAGTAACATACCATTTTAATTATGTAGCTTGTAATTTGCTTTGAAATCTTGAAGTGTGAGTTTTCTAATTTCATTCTACTGTTGCACAGTTGCTTTGGCTATTTGGAGTCCCTCGAGGTTCTATATGAATTATAGGATGATTTTTTTTCTATTTATTTCTGCAAAAAAATGCCATTAGCATTTTGGTAGGAATTACATAAAATCTGTAGCCACTTTGGGTAATATGGATATTTTAACAACATTAAGGCTTCCAATCTATGAACATGGGATGTCTTAACATTTATCTATGCCTTTAATTTCTGTCGGCAGTGTTTTGTGGTTTTAATTGTAAATGTTTTTCACTTCTTGGTTAGGTTTATTTCTAAGTATTTTGTTCATTTTAATGCTATTGTAAATGGAATTATCTAAATTTCCTTTTCATTATTGTTAGTATATAAAAACACAACTAATTTTTAATACTGATTTTATATCCTGCAAATTTGAATTTGTTTATTAGCTCTAACAGTCTGTGAGTGTGTGTGTGTGTGTGTGTAATTTTTAGAATTTTCTACATATTGCATGAGCTCTTCTGTAAACAGATAATTTTATTTCTTCATTTTCAATTTTGATGACTTTTATTTATTATTCTTGCCTAATTGCACTGGCTAGTACATCCAGTATTATGTTGAATAGAAGTGGGAGAGTGGGCATACTTGCCTTCCTCTTGATCTTAGAGGAAAGTCTTTCAGTCTTTCACCATTGACTACAATGTTTGCTGTGGACTTTTCATATACTGCCTTTTTTATATTGAAGTAATTTTATTCTGTTTCTAGTTTTTATCATAAAAGGCTGTTGGAATTTTGTCAAATGCTTTTTCTGCATCAGTTAAGATGATCATGTAGTTTTTTGTTCTTTATTCTGCTAATGTGGTGTATTACATTGATTGATTTTCATATGTTGAACTATCCTTATATCCCAAACATAAGTACCAGCTGGTGATGGTGTATAGTTCTTTTAGTGTGCCATTGATTTCAGTTTGCCAGTATTTTGTTGAGGATTTTTGCATCAATATTCATCAGGGATATTGATCTATAACTTTCTCTTTCTTTGTATAGTGTTTTGATGGGCTTTGGTGTTGGGGTAATTCTGGTTTCCATAGAATGAACTTGGAAGTATTTTTTCCTTTCAATTTTTCACAAGTGTTTCAGGAAGACTGGTGCTAATTCTTTTCTAAATGTTTGATCAGATTCTGTAGCTGAACCATTGGGACTTATGCTTTAATTTTGTTGTGAGGCTTTTTGATTATTGATTTAACCTGTTTGCTAGTTATTGGTCTATTTAGATTTTCTATTTTTTCATGATCCAGTCTTGATAGATCCTGTATTTCCAAGAATGTGTCAATTACTTCTAAATTTTTCAATTCCTTGGCCTGCAGTTGTTCATAGTATTCTTATACTTTTTTCATTTCTGCGGCATCAGTTGTATTGTCCCCTCTTTCATCTGATTTTGTTATTTGAGTTTTATTTCTCTTTTTCGTAGTTAGTCTAGCTAAGGGTTTTTCAATTTTGTCAACCTTTTAAAAAAAAAAAAACTCTTAGTTTCATTGATATTTTTGTATTGTTTTTGTATTCTCTATTTTATTTATGTGTGCTCTAAATTTTATTACTCCTACCTTTTCCTAGCTTTGGGTTTAGGTTTTTCTTGTTTTTATTTGTTCTTTGAGGTATAAAGTTAGGTTGTTGACTTGAGATCTTTCTTTTTGTAAATATATATGTTTATAGCTATAAACTTCCTTGTTAATACTACTTTCACTATATCATAAGTTTGGTATGTTCTGTTTTTATTTTCATTTGTCTCAAGTTTTTTTTTTTTTAATTTCTCCTGTGATCTCCTCTTTGACCCATTGTTAAGTGAAAAATGTGTTAATTTCTACTTATTTGTGAATTTTCAGTTTTCCTCTGCTGTTGATTTTAAATTTCATTCCATTGTAATTGGAAAATATGCTTTGCATGATTTCAAGCTTTGTGAATTTGTTAAGCCTTGTTTTGTGACCTAAAATGTGGTCTGTCCTGGAGATAGTTTCATGTTCACTTGAAGAGAATGTATATTCATTGTTATTGAGTGACATGTTCTGTATGTCTTTTAAGTTCAGTTGTTCTATAGTGTTGTTCAAGTTTCCTAGTTCCTTGTTGATCTTTTCTCTGGTTGTTCTATACATTATTAAAGATGTGGTATTGACGTCTCATATTATTTTCTTTCTGTTTTATTATCTTTTGTTAACACACTTAAAGATTGTTGTTTAATGCTAGTTTGTTTAGGTTTTTTACACATTCTAAATAATAAACTAGTAGAATGTTAGAAGTATTGTTTTCATTATTGTGCAATTCTAAGTATTCTTGTCTCTGTTTTTATTACTTTTTTCAACCGATACATTTTTCAGAAATGTTTTAATAATTACCTTAGCCATTAATCTCTAACTCAATTTTTTGGTTAGTAAGTATATTTTAATAACTATTCTATAACATAGTATATGGTCCATTTTAGTCTGTGTTTCATAAGTTAAAGCTAATTTTGAAGAAGAAGAAGAAGAAATACCTGAGATGAGAAAAGGTCATTGAGTAGTTGGTAGGGTCAATATTCTAGGTAAAGTCTGGGAGAAATGAAACATCTATTCTGAGTTTAGGTGACTCTTTAGTAAGGGGTTGGGAAAGATGAAACTACATGGCTGTATCATATGAAGGCAGTTACATCTTTTTTTTTTTTTTTTTTGAGACGGAGTCTCGCTCTGTTGCCCAGACTGGAGTGCAGTGGCGCAATCTCGGCTCACTGCAAGCTCCGCCTCCCGGGTTCACGCCATTCTCCTGCCTCAGCCTCTCCGAGTAGCTGGGACTACAGGCGCCCGCCACCACGCCCGGCTAATTTTTTTGTATATTTAGTAGAGACGGGGTTTCACTGTGGTCTCGATCTCCTGACCTCGTGATCCGCCCGCCTCGGCCTCCCAAAGTGCTAGGATTACAAGCGTGAGCCACCGCGCCCGGCCGCAGTTACATCTTAATAAGTTTAAAATTATTGTACGATCTATATAGAGACACTGGAAGATGAAAGTGTACATAGTTAAGATTTGTTGCCAGATCAATTTGGCATTAACAAAGAATGTAAATTAAATGGGTACTAGTCTGAGACCGCTGTGAAAGAAGAAAACTTCAGGAATTGAAGCAAAAATATAAAGGTACAAGCTAAAGCAGTGGCAGATATAAAGGTGAAATAGTAAGAGATATGGAGAATGTTACAAAAACAAACAACCACAACAATCAGTACAGGGCAAAACAAACCAAATCACACAAAAAACAAATTATCCAGTCTCTCAAAGGTCATTTATTCTTCATGTGCTCTATTTTGTTTTTTGTTTGTTTGTTGTTGTTTTTAAATCTTTTTTAATTTTTGTGGGTACATAGTGGTGTATATATTTAAGGTGTATATGAGATGTTTCGATATAGGCATGCAATGTGTAATAATCACATCATGGAAAATATGGTATCCATCCCCTCAAGCATTTATCCTTTATGTTACCATCTAGTTAAACAATTTTAGTTATTTTTAAATATACAATTAAATTATTATTGACTAGAGTCATCCTGCTGTGCTATCAAATACCAGGTCTCATTTCGTTATTTCTGACTATTGTTTTTATATTCCCATTAACTAGCTCTATATTACCCCAAGCACCCACTACCCTTCTCAGCCTCCAGTAACCATCTTTCTACTCTCTGTCTTATGAGCTCAATTGTTTTGATTTTTAGATCCCACAAATAAGTGAGAACATGCAACGTTTGCCTTTCTGTGCCTGGCTTACTTTACTTACTATAATGACCTTCAGTTCCATCCATATTGTTTTAAATGGCAGGATCTCATTTTTTTTAATGGCTGAATAGTACTCCATTATGATCAGTATCACATTTTCTGTATCTATTCTAGGTGGCTTTCAAATCTCGACTGTTGTAAACAGTGCCACAACAAACATGGGGTGCAGATATCTCTTTGATATACTGATTTCATTTCTTTTGTGTATATACCTAGTAGTAGGATTGCTGGATCTTATGATAGCTCTATCTTTAGTTTTTTGAGTAATCCCCAAAGTGTTCTCCGTAGTGGTTGTACTAATTTACATTTCTACTAAGAAGGTTCAAGGATTTCTTTTTCTTCACATTCTTGCTAGCATTTGTGTTGCCCGTCATTCAGATATAAGCCATTTGAACTGGGGTGATGCGATATCTCATTGCAGTTTTGACTTGCAAGTGATGTTGAGCACTTTTTCATATGCCTGTTTGCCATTTGTATGTCTTCTTTTGAGAAATGTCTATTCAGATCTTTTGCCCATTTTTTCAATGAGGTTATTCGATTTTTTTCCTATAGAGTTGATAGAGCTACTTATGTATTCTGATTATGAATCCCTTGTCAGATGGGTGGTTTGCCAATATTTTCTCTTATTCTGTGGGTTGTCTCTTCCCTGAGTTGATTGTTGCCTATGCTGTGTAGAAGTTTTTTTAACTTGATGTGATCTATGTGTCCATTTTTTCTTTGATTGCTGGTGGGATATTACCTAAGAAATTTTTGCTCAGACCAATGTCCTGGAGACTCTCCCAAAAGTTTTCCTTTTTTCATAGTTTCATAATTTGAGGACTTTTGTTTAAGTATTTAATCCATTTTGATTGGAATTTTGTATATAGCAAAAGATAGGGGTCTAGTTTCATTCTTTTGCATATGGATATAGAGTTTTCCCACTACCATTTATTGAACGGACTGTCTTTTCCCCAGTATATGTTCTTGGCACCTCTGTTGCAAATGAGTTCACTGGAGGTGTATTGGTTTGTTTCTGGGTTCTCTATTTTGTTCCATTGGGCTATGCGTCTACTTTTATGCCAGTACTATGCTATTTTGGTTACTATAGGTCTGTAGTATAATTCAAAGTCAGGTAATGTAATTCCTCCAGTTTTGTTCTTTTTGCTTAGGATAGTTTTGGCTATTCTGGGTCTTTCGTGGTTCCATATATATTTTAGGATTGTTTTTCCTATTTATGTGAAGAATGCCATTGGTATTTTGATAGGGATTGCATTGAAACTGTAGAATGCTTAGGGTAGGATGCACATTTTAACAATTTGAATTATTCAAATCCATGAACATGAAATATCTTTTCATTTTTTGGTGTCCTCTTTAATTGTCTTTCATCAGTGTTCTATAGTTTTTATTATAGTCGTCTTTTACTTCTTTGGCTAATTCCCAAGTATTTAATTTTATTTGTGGCTACTGTAAATAGGGTTACTTCCTTATTTCTTTTTCAAATTATTCACTTTGGCATACAGAAATTCTACTGACTTTTATGTTGATTTTATATCCTTCAATTTACTGAATTATCAATTCTAATAGTTTTTTGTGTGGCATCTTCAGGTTTTTCTAAATATAAGACCATATAATCTGCAAACAAGTATAATTTGACTTCTTTCTTTTTGATTTGGATGCCCTCTATAACTTTCTCTTGTCTGTTGTCTGATTCCTCTAGCTAGAACTTCCAGTACTATGTTGAATAACAGTGCTGAAAGTAGGCATTCTTACTGTGTTCCAGATCTTAGAGGAAAGGCTTTCAGTATTTCCCTATTCAGTATGATACTACCTGTGGGTCTATCATAAATGGCTTTTATTATGTTGAAGTATGTTTCTTTTATACCCAGTTTTTAAAGGTTTTTTTGATGAAGAGATGTTCAGTTTGCTCAAATGGTTTTTCAGCATCAATTGAAATGATATGGTTTTGGCCTTTATTTTGTTGATCTGATTTATTACACTGATTGATTTGCATATGTCGAACCATCCTTACATTCCAAGGATAAATCTTACTTGATCATGGTGAATAATCTTTTTTTTTTGAGAGAGTCTCACTCGGTCACCCAGGCTGGAGCGCAGTGGCGCCATCTCAGCTCACTGCAAGCTCTGCCTCCCAGGTTCACGCCATTCTCCTGCCTCAGACTCTCTGAGTAGCTGGGACTATAGGCGCCTGCCACCATGCCCGGCTAATATTTTTTTGTATTTTTAGTAGAGACGGGGTTTCACCGTGGTCTCGATCTCCTGACCTTGTGATCCGCCCGCCTCGGCCTCCCAAAGTTGAATTCAATTTTCTAGTATTTTGTTAAGGTTTTTTGAATCCATATTCATCAGAGATATTGGCCTGTAGCTTTCTTTTTTTGGTGTGTCTTTGTCTCATTTTGTTATCAGGGTAATATTGGCCTTGTAGAATGAGTTTGGACCTATTCCCTCCTTCTCTGTTTTTAAAAATATTTTGAATAAGGTTAGTATTAGTTTTTCTTTAAGTGTTTGGTGGAATTTAGCAGTGAAGCCATCGGGTCCTGGGCTTTTTTTTTTTTTTTTTTTCTGGGAGACTTTATTGTGACTTCAGTCTCCTTACTTGTTATTGTTCTGTTCAGGTTTTGGATTTCTTCAAGTTTCAGTCATGGTAGATTGTATATGTCTAGGTATTTGTTCATTTCTTGTAGATTTCTTAACTTGTTGGCATATAGTTGCTTATGTTAGCCACTAATGATTCTTTGAATTTCTGCAGTATCAGTTGTAATGTCTTGTCTTTCATCTCTCATTTTATTTATTTGGCTCTTCTCTTTTTGTTTATTTATTAGTCTGCCTAAAGGTTTGTCGATTATGTTTAACTTTTCAAAAACCTAACTTTGTTTCATTGAGCTTTTGTATTTTTGTAATTTCAATTTCATTTATTTCTGCTTTGATCTTTATTTCTTACCTTCTACTAATTTTGTGTTTTATTTGCTCTTGCTTTTCGAATTCTTTAAGATGCATTGTTAGATTGTTCATTTGAAGTTTTTCTTTTTTTTTTAATGGAAGCACTTACACCTATAAACTTCTTAGTACTGCATTTTCTGTATCCCATAGGTTTTGATATGTTGGGCTTCCCTTACCAATTTTTCTTTTTTTTATTATTATTATACTTTACGTTTTAGGGTACATGTGCACAATGTGCAGGTTTGTTACATATGTATCCATGTGCCATGTTGTTTTGCTGCACCCATTAACTCGTCATTTAGCATTAGGTATATCTCCTAATGCTGTCCCTCCCCCCTCCCTCACCCCACAACAGTCCCCAGAGTGTGATGTTCCCCTTCCTGTGTCCATGAGTTCTCATTGTTCAATTCCCACCTATGAGTGAGAACATGCAGTGTTTGGTTTTTTATCCTTGTGATAGTTTACTGAGAATGATGTTTTCCAGTTTCATCCATGTCCCTACAAAGGACATGAACTCATGATTTTTTATGGCTGCATAGTATTCCATGGTGTATATGTGCCACATTTTCTTAATCCAGTCTATTGTTGTTGGACATTTGGGTTGGTTCCAACTCTTTGCTATTGTGAATAGTGCTGCAATAAACATACATGTGCATGTGTCTTTATAGCAGCATGATTTATAGTCCTTTGGGTATGTGCCTAGTAACGGGATGTCTGGGTCAAATGGTATTTCTAGTTCTAGATCCCTGAGGAATCGCCACACTGACTTCCACAATGGTTGAACTAGTTTACAGTCCCACCAAAGTGTAAAAGTGTTCCTATTTCTCCATATTCTCTCCAGCACCTGTTGTTTCCTGACTTTTTAATGATGGCCATTCTAACTGGTGTGAGATGGTATCTCACTGTGGTTTTGATTTGCATTTCTCTGATGGCCAATGATGATGAGCATTTTTTCATGTGTTTTTTGGCTGCATAAATGTCTTCTTTTGAGAAGTGTCTGTTCATGTCCTTCACTCACTTTTTGATGGGGTTGTTTGTTTTTGTCTTGTAAATTTGTTTGAGTTCATTGTAGATTCTGGATATTAGCCCT
>NW_026652714.1:0-26696 GCF_009828535.3 Hylobates moloch
GACTTACATGCCCTGTGTGCTGTGGCCTACTCCATCTCAGGGGTGGAACCAAGGACTAAGCCAATCAGTGCACTTCATTTCTTGGGCCACACTGATGGGTTCAGGAAGGGATATGTTACCCAATTGGAGTCAATGAGACTTCGTTGGGAATCCTGGAAAACAGTCTCGGGGCGTTCTTCCTGTTCTACTTGATGCTAAAAGCAAGAGAAGTGGGGAGCTGCTGCACCTTTGTGACCACGAGGCATGTGAAGTTCCGGTGGACGTTGCACTGCCTCCTACTGCAGAGTCACGATGTAGTGTGGGAAGGGGTTGGCTTGTTTGGCCCAAGGGAGATAAAGCCATGATTTACTCAGGAATGAGGATATGATACATTTCTGGCCAATGAGACCCTCCGGAGGAGTTGCAGGGATGAGTGGGAAGACTTGCCCTCTTTCTATTGCCAGAGGTGAGCAAGAAAGCATGTGGCCTGGGCCACTGACGGTGCCCATCCTACAGCCAGGAAGAAAGCCAGCCTTTGACGAGGCTGGCACTGGGAGTGGCATGGCTGAGAGAGGTGGTTAAAAGCATGCAAATCCTTGCTGAATTTAAGCTACTAGACTAGCCCTGGTGCTCTGCCTACCTGGGGACCCCCTGTCTGTGATCTAAGAAATAGCCTTATCATTTCAACAATGCTCAGCCATGTTACTTGCAGCTGAAAGCAGTCAGATAGACCAAACTGAAGGAAATTGGAGCAGAAAAACCCTGGGTCTTGGTGATATTGCTTGAATCCCTGATCAAGCTGTGCCTGAAACCAGACCTACTTTTGAGTTTTCCAGTTACATGAGTCAAAACATTCCGTTTGTACTTAGACTAGGGGTTGTTTTTTCCTCTTACAACCAAGAGAGTCCTGATCCAAGTTCATAACTAAAGGCAGATTCAAAAGAACCAACCTTACAATATTTTCTGTTGATGGCAACATTTTATATCCAAAATCTCTTATCAGTTTCGCATTCTAAAAAGCTCTAAAACCTAGAAATATTCTTATTAGTTTGACACCAAGATTCATTTGTTGGCAGAACCTGAACCAAACTCATATGTGGCTCCTTTGAGTCTTTATTTCATTGAGTGTGAATATTTCTGTTTTGCTATAAAATATTAACGGATTTCATTTCAAGGGGCTGCCTCAGACCTTGCCAGAGAGGTTATATATAATATATAGCATATTCAGTTTCTAAAATACACAAAATTGTAAATTCCCCAACAATCTGCTCCCAAGCTTTGGGTACTGAAAACCCAGAGTCCATTATGACAATGATACTCAAGTGTGGGTCAATGTGTAAGGGAAGAGTTGTGTTTTCCAGTAATTTTATTTTTTAGTTGATCATGTCATTTTCTTCTAACTCAAATTTAAGAGTTTCTAATTTGTCTTGGGATGAAATGTGCTTGTGACAGAATCCATTCCGAGTCTCCAACCTAATTATGTTTTGCATCATTTCAGAGATGGTTCATTTTGACCGAGGCCCATCTGGTGGTTCATTGCCGTGATGTATTTCGGCATCGTCTACGCAGGTTCACCAGCCTCATCTCGACCTTGGAAATGTTGTGGTATTTTACAGTGTATAGTGACATTTGTGGGCCCATTTGGACACCCACAAAGAGGTTGATTTCCATAGATTAAATGTGAAGTTTGAAGCCATCCAGGGTAATTGAATCCTTGAATGTTGTCCACTTTGATTCTCAGCTGGGGCCATTGACTGGACATTTGTGGTCTGTTACAAACTCACGAGTGCAGCCCAAAGTGCTTAATGCCAAAAGGTCATTCTGTGAGTCCAGGGGGAGGGTGTAGGTAGGGAGGACCATGGCATTGGAGTTTGATACCTGCAGAAATGTTGCCTTGTTTTTATTTCTTTAAATGCAAGCACATGTGTGGTTAGTTGGTGAATAAATTACTGGTGACAGAAGAAAAAAAACCCACCAACTAAGACTTCCTAGATGTGAGTTAGTTTAAAATATCTAACCATCTATGTGTTGTCAAGAGCAAAAGGCTAAAAAAACTTCACTGTAATGTCTTAAGTAGGAATAGTTTTAAAGGACATTAAGCACATGTACATAAACTTGGAGTGAGCTTCATTTAAATTGAAGAGTAGCAAAAAAGCATCAAATAATTTCTGAGATATTGAAAGGTATTCACCTGCTGATCGTCCAGAGAACATGTGTGTCTTCAGACTTTGGATCTGAGTGTCTTGTACTTTTGTCCTCACAAGGAAATGAAGTTAAATGGATCCAACACAGGTACACCCACACCCATTTCCTCCACTGGTAGGCTGTGGCCAGGAAGCGTGGAGCAGCCTCTGAGGCCTTCCTCACTGGGATTTCTGGCTTTCTGCAGGTTCAGCTGTCCACACAGTGGTATGGCTTTCTCAGCTCCACTCTGATCATTTCCACCAGAAAGATCTGCTGACTAGTCTCCCTAAAAGTCAGGGCTGTTGGTCAACATACACCGGTTAGTAAAAACCTGGGTGAAAGTTAATACACCCCTGAGTTTCAGAAGAGTAAAAATGGACATGTTGGTTTCCTGTCCAAGCTAGGGGTCAGGACAGGTCAAGGGAGCCCACCTTTTGGGCTAGATTTTTGCTGCCACCTGTTGTGGGCACGCAGATGACATGGATGATGAATCCTAGATTTGTTTTGTGATCAAGAATCAGAACTAACAACAACCTGCCATTGGAGGTTCATCACCCACCAAGGTGGGTGCTGTCTCTGCTCTGGCAATGGGATGGAAATGCAGCTGAGACAGAGGTCAGTACAAACCAATCCCAGTTTCCAGCCACTGCTTGACTGTGGTGGAGGTGTCTGATCACAAGAAGGGACAAAAGCATCTCCAAGGGCAGATGCTTTGCCTGCAGCAATGACTTGGATGCCAAAACATTAGGATTTAATAGGGAAAAGCTTGGCCAAACATTCAATTGTTTAGTCTACATCAGGCTAAACCTCTGGGTGATTAGAAACATCTTTGGACTTTGAGGGGCCATGTGATCTGTCTGTTATAGACTCAGCCCGGGTCAAGACCAGTGAAAGACACATGGTCAGAAGAGGATGTTTTCTGAGTAGGCGAGGAGAGGAGGAGGTAACATGTGTTCAAGGCTATATTCATTTCCTGGGGTTGCTGTACCCAGTACCCCAAATGAGGTGGCATAAAGCAACAGCAATGTGTTCTGTCACCGTTCCAGAGTCCAGAAGTCTGAAGTCAAGGCATCGGCAGGGCCATGCTCCCTCTGAAATCTATGGGGTAGAATCCTTCCTTGCCTCTTCCTAATTTCTCATGGTTTGCCTGCAAATGTTGAAATTCTGTGGCTGGTAGACACATCCCTCCCATTTCTGCCTCTGGTGTGGCACGGTGCCCTCTCCTGCATGTCTGTGTCTCCACATGACTGTGTCCCTGCTGCATGTCACTCTCTCCTCTTCTCATGAGGACACCTATCACAATGGATTAACAGTCCACCTTTCTATAGGACCTCATCTTCATCTAACTAATCACATCTGCAATGATCTTCTATTTCCAGGTAAGTTCAACTCCACAGGTACTGGAAGCTAAGACTTCGTATCTTTCTGGGGGACACAATTCAACCAAATACCTTGCTCCCCCTTTTCACAGAACCTAAATAGCCACGATGTTTCTTGATGGCCCTGGCCCCTTTGCCCAGCGATGTGTGTGGGCACCATACTCAGAGGTAACGACAAGGCTCCTTGAAGGGCAGTTCTCTTGGGTACCAGCTCTTCTGGGCTGGGCAGCCCATGCCAATCTAGGAGTTTCCCACTCTGGGGTTGGAGGAGGGGTGTGGGGAGACAGAGAACCATCTAGGTGGCTGGGAGAAGGTTTCTGCTATGTGGCTCTGTTCTCAGCACTGAGTAGTTGGGGTCTGCAGCCAGACTCTTGGAAAGAGGAAGGCTGGTAGTTTTTACAAAGAACAGAGTCCCTGAATAAGAGAAGCTCTTCTGTTGGGGCTTCTGAGATTTGTGGGCTCTGAGCCCAGAGCTTGCAGGGGACGGCCCAGATTTGATAGGAATTCTGTGCCCTGGTATTTAGTGACCCTCAAATCATGGAGTCCATTTAGGAACATGCCAGAGGGGTGGCAGCCAGTGTTCAGGACTTAGAGGACTTAGATTCTCAGAGGCCTTAGTGGAGGGATTCCTGGGTTGGCTCCAGCACACCCACCCATGGCTGGACAGGAAGGTGAACAGGACATGTTTGGGCTGATGGGCCTTGTCAATGGGTCCCACCCAGTGGAAGTCCCCTCAGGCCCCAGTCAGCCAAATAAATGGAGGAATCCATCCCAGGAAGAGTGAGGCCTGACCAGCAAAGGGGAGGAAGGCCTGTGCTTCCATGGAGGATGGGTAACTGAACACAGCCCCTCCTGCCTTGTCTACGCCGGGTCTGAAGAGCGCACCAACCCCCTACTTCTTTAGAAAGGAAACACAAACCAGCTCCCACAGGCTGCTGCAAACTCTGCTCTCCTACTTTTTGGGGTCCAGTTCATGAGGTCTGAGGACACGCTGGCTTTTCCTTCTGGCCAGCTGGACACTCCATGCCCCCAGCCCCCATTTGTAGGAGTAGGAGAAGAGAGACAGCTAGACAGTGTTTAGAAAGAAAATGGTAACTGTGGGGTTGATGTACTAGGGAAGGAAAATGACCCAATTGTGCAGCCTGGAACTTTCTGTGCTGGACTGAGGGTGGCTGGGACAGGTCAGCAGCAGTGGTTTTCTTAGAGGTATTGGGAAACCCATTTCTCTCCTGTGAATCTACACCCAGTGGCAAATCTTGGGCTCATTTCTGCCTTTAAAGCTGTTAACTTATTGCAAATGTCTTGAGCAAGGAGAGCCAAGGGATTCTCTAAGTGTATTATTCTTCCTGAAAAACAGGCCCAGGGATATCTGGATAGAGAAACACCTGATCAACAAGTTCATTATAAATAAGGATGGTGATAGGTGCAATGAAAACCTACATTGAAGGACTTAGACAAATATTTTTAAAATTGAATCATTTATTTTTTTTAAAGCCCTGCGTAGAAATTCCCAAGGTATCAAAAACAATGAGAAAAGCCTTATTCATTACATTAGCCAAGAATGGGTGTGGACGTGAACATTCTGGAAGGGAGATGCTGATGAGTTGAGAATGTCTAAGGCACACTTTGTGTTCTTTGCAACATTCCATGAGCAAGTATGCAGGGGACTGTGTCCTCGGGATTCAGAGGAGCTCTTCCTTTCCCTGGCATGGCTCCGGGTTCCTGGTGACCGATATGCAGCACCCCTGGGGGAAGCTCCATCTGGATTCAGTGCACACCCTGCTTGGGCCAGCACAGCTCTCGTGCAAAAGCACCTTTTCAGCTTCTGATCTCATCATTGAGCTCTAGGCACTTGTTGAGGCCTGGCACCGCAGATCTCCAGCCGATGAAGCCCTAGGTGGTCTGTGGGACTGGAGGGGATGGAAGGACCTGGAATGGAAATGCAGGGGATTTAGTGACCTTCAGCCACAGAGACATGAGGCACCCAGCATTGGCATGTGAGGTAGGGGTGGAAAAGACAGAAAGGAAAGCCAGCCTCCCTGATGTGTACTGAAAACAAGCACATTCCAATCAGCTGGACTCAGAGTCTCTCATCTATCCTGGAAGTGAGGAATATCAAACATGTTTCTTTATTGTGTAATGCCTAACATATTTAATTCATGACTTCCAGCAAAATAATTTTTATTTGGTAAGAAAGCAAAAAGAAAAAAAAGATGCAGAAATATCAAGTGCTACAGTTTTCACTGCCTTTTATAAAATATATGACACTATTGTCAGATAGCATTGTGGCAGGTATACATCACCCTGTTTTGATGAGAAGGCTCTACAAAATGCATCTGTATATACACACACACTCCAAACCGTGGAGATCACAGGAATGAAAAGCAATTTAATTTTAAAGACCAAAAGGAAAATGGGTTTCTATCTGGAATGAAAAAACACAACTTCATTTGTCAATTCCTTGGACAGATTTGACATTTTTGGAAAATGAGGGTAAATGTTTAGGCAGGTTTTCCCTTTCTTTTGAAATAATCTGTTCTGCATAAGGGGATTTGAACAAAGGCAACAGTGCATGACATTTGTTCTAGCAGAAAAACTGAGATAAAGAGGTTTAATATGCATGGGGTTATGAGTTCACTTTTACTAATGGAACCTGCTGGTGAGGCGGTGGCAGGAGGGAATGGTCCCGAGTGGGCTTGCTGCTGCTGGTGGACGAAACCCCTTAACATATGTTCTTGATGAACTCCTAAAATTAGTCTCCTGCAAGGCTACATGTAGGGTGGTCATCAACGAATGCCAGAGAGGCCAAAGCTTCCTTGAACCAGCTACAAGCAGAATGTTCAGAAGGGAAGCAGCTTTCAAAGCTGTTTGTCCAGCCAGGCCTTTGGGAGCACACAGACTAACTTCCAAGTCTTTATCTAACTTGTAAAAGAAAGCAGTTGAAATCCACTGTGAGACATTATGTTTCACCCAGCAGAGGGGCAAAAAGATGAAAACACCACCATTAACAAGGGCATTATAGGAGTAAGGGCGATATGGCAATTATCTTTTTTTTCTTTTTTGAGTTGGAGTCTTGCTCTGTCATCCAGGCTAGCATGCAACGGCACAATCTCAGTTCACTGAAACCTCTGCCTCCTGGGTTCAAGTGATTCTCTTGCCTCAGCTCCTGAGCAGCTGGGATTATAGGCATGTGCCATTGTGCCCAGCTAATTTTTGTATTTTTAGTAGAGACGGGGTTTCACCATGTTGGCCAGGCTGATCTTGAACTCCTGACCTCAGTTGATCCACCTGCCTCAGCCTCCCAAAGTGTTGGGATTACAGGCATGAGCCACCATGCCCAGCCTGGCAATTATCTTTTGAAAGTGCTGATGCAAACACCCTTTGACCCAACAATCTACTCTGAGCCATTCATTCTAAAATATCCTGATAGCTACACATGTACACACCCATGGTGGTGCAAGGGATGCCTTGCAGAGCTGTTTGTAATAGCAAACGATTGGACATAAGCTGCATATCCACCCATGGAGGCTCATTCTCTATGGCCCATCCACACTGTGGTGTGTCATGCAATGGATTAGAAGGATGAGATAAACTTCTAAGAGAAAAGAGGTGCACAAAACTATTCAAAGTATGGTACAAGCTGTTTAATAAGAAAAGGAGGCCAGAGGCCCATGGAAGTCCTTGTCTATGCAAGAGTGCATGACAAATGGGTGACAGTGGCTCCAGGGGTCCAGAGGGAGGGAGGCATCTCATCAGATGCCCTTTTAGGTATCAAGGTTACTTATCAAAAATAAATATATTTTTAAAGGCTCTGGTCACCAATGAGAGGATGGGAAGGTGGAAGAAAGGTGGAAGAAAGGTGGAAGAAGGAAACCAGTTACCATTTTTTTTTTTTTTTGAGACGGAGTCTCACTCTGTCACCCAGGCTGGAGTGCAGTGGCATGATCTCGGTTCACTGCAAGCTCCACCTCCCAGGTTCACATCATTCTGCTGCCTCAGCCTCCTGAGTAGCTGGGACTACAGGCGCCCGCCACCGGGCCCCCCTAATTTTTTTGTAGTTTAGTAGAGATAGGGTTTCACCGTGTTAGCCAAGATGGTCTCGATCTCCTGACCTTTTGATCTGCCCGTATCGGCCTCCCAAAGTGCTGGGATTACAGGCGTGAGCCACTGCACCCGGCCACCATTACCATTTCTTGGACAAGAAAGGAAGTTTGGAGGGAAGCAGAGGCTGAGGAACTTTCTCACCTGAATCAAGGTTTTTGTCCTTACCCCTGCCACTCCACAGGCTCTGTCTGGTGAGTGTGGCTTTAAGAGCTGGCCCTTGCTCCTAGACAGGAGTCTCTCACAGGAGAAAACCATGTTTTGGTTTGTTCTGGTGCTTGGATGGTTCCTCCCTGTTTCCCATCCTCCAGGAGGGGCACCTCTCTGGTATCTAGGTGGGGGCGCTTTCTTTGGAAAGAGAATAACTGTGGTTGTGCAGAGCAGGCCCAGGGGCCCTGGTGGCAGACAGAAAATCCAGTCTCATGGGCAGGCAAGGGATCTGTGGGGACAGCATGTGGGTGAGGGACATTACAGACACTAAGCAGATCCAACGCCATCATATTCTTGGGATGGAGGCAGGTGGAGGCAGGGAGTTGGCAGATTTAAAGCCCAGCTCTGGATAAATGTCCCACCTACATCCCAGTCTCTCTTCCTCTGTTCTCCGGGCAGCCCAGTGTTCTAGGCCACAGGAGAGCGAGCTCCCTAAATGCGTGCATTTCATCTGAACAATCACCTTTGTAGGCACTAATACCAAGAAAATTATGGACCCAGAGCAAATCGCTGCCTCTACAAGGGTGTTCCTTGCAGGGTTATTCTCCCAAACCTCATGCTGGATACAACCTCGATGGCCAGGGATAGGGGGACGGTTAAATAAATTATGACAGATCCACACAGTGGAGAAAAACACAGCCATTAATATAATAGCAATTTAGAGTGCTTTCTTAAACTGCATAGAAAGATGTCCAGGGTATGTTGTTAGGTGGAAAAATGAGATTTCAAAGCAGCCTGTGTAGTTTGATTTGTAAACATATACCTAAAAAGTGTGTGTGTGTGTGTGTGTGTGCACAAGTGTGTATATACATATATGTGGACATACATTTGAGGAATATTTGAGGGTAACATTTAAAAGCAGGGCTCTGGAATCAGACACACTTGCTGTTTGGCCAGAGAAAGGAATTCAGCTTTTTTTAGCTTCAGTTTTCCCATCTGCAAAATGGGTTTGAGGATGATAATATCCGGGGCTGCAGTGGAAACAAGATGAGACACCCCATGTAAAGCAGTCCGCACGGTGAGCGGCTAAGAGATAATAATAAGAGCTTGAGCTGGTGGGGTTGTTACTCTTACAGGTCAAGGGATGTGTAGGAAAACTTCTGGAAGGAGCACCCCCAAAATGTTAATCATGAGTAAGAGTCTATATGGGGGTTTTAATTATCTTATATTTTGCTGTATTTCTAAATATTTTTTAGCAGTGACTCTATATTGCTTTATATTTGGAGGAAAAACTGTCAGCATAACTCAATGGAGCTCATTCATTCATTGGGGCTCACAGATGCATACCCCCCAAACGCTCACTGCATGCCAGCTACCCCATCAGACCACGAGCATGCCAGGCAAAGGGCTGCAGCTGAACTCCCCCTGCCCTGCAGCCTTCATCTTGGGTTTTCATCTGCTCTCCCCATCAGCACGCAGAACCACCTTCTCCATAACTGGGCAGAGGGCAGAACTCCAGGGCAAAACGACAGGCCCATGAGACTTATGGAGCTCAACAGTTTCTAGAGGGATCTGAGCCGTGTCCGCCGCGGTGCAGGCTTCAGGTGAGAGTATCGTCTAAGGCCTGACTTCTCTGGGTTGGCCCAGTCACTCCTGTCCCTCTACCCACAATCTTTTCTCCAGTAGCAACCGAAGCCATCTTTCCAATAGGCAGATCTCACCTTTCCACAGCCCTGCTTACAACCCTCCAGTGGCTTCTGCTCTAAATTGGACTCCAATTGCAACTCCTTCTTCTAGCCTGCCCACTTCTCTGCTCACATCCCTTCTCCACCCACACCTTCTCCTCCTGCCCCCACCCTCCACCCAAGCTCCCGCCACATTGCCTTGCCTTGCTGTTCCTGAAACATAGCAGCCTGTGTTCTGCCTCAGGGCTTTTGTACATGCTGTTCCCTGTGCCTATAATACTTCTCCTAGGGCTGGTGCCTGGTCATCCTTCAGTCCTCAGCTCAAAAGGCACCTTCCCTGACCACCCCGCCCTCTCTTATCCTGTGACACACCACCAGCCTGTTTCCTCCATGGTGCTAGCACAGCGTATCCAAATGGTTGTGATTTTATTGGTTAATGTTGGTTCTCTAGACCCAGACATGTGGACTGGGTTCTTGTCTTCTTGTTCATTACTGTTTTCCCAACCAAGCCGTTGCACCTTAGTAATAGCTGACCGTCATCAGCACTCTCTAAACATGCTGGGCAGCCCGCTGAACCCTGATGGCACTCCCTGAAGTAGGTGCTTCATTAATCCCCATTGTATAACAGAGGCAGGGGAGACACAGAGAGGTCAAGCCACTTGCCCAAGACCACACAGGAGGTGAGCAGCCTATCAGCACAGGGATCCGGTGGTCTGATTCCAGAGCTCCTGCCTGGGCCTGCCCTGCCTTCCTGCCCACACTCTGGAAATGTTTGCTGAAAGAACGCGTGAAGACCCTTCCTGCCTTCTCTCTGCTTCTGCAGAGCAGGAAGTCATGGTGCTTGCATGTGTAGACTTTAGCCTGGCATGTTTCCCATGTCTGGGTTTGGGAAGGGCGTGGACCTGGACTCTGCACCTGGCACCACTGTGTTCTTACCTTCAGTGCTGGCTTTGCACATCTGGAGCCATCAGTTTCCATTGGGGCTTATTTCTTACTTAGGAAAATGAGTATTTAAAAACAACGTTTCAAACCTTGATGTACTTCTCCACTGGGGTCACCGGCTGGATGCGGAAACGCTCAGGAAGCTCGATTTGGAGCCTTGGGGTGGGGAGATCTTCTTCACCCCTGATCAACTGAAACAGAATCCCCAGAGACGGGAAGCCTCAGGATGAAGCTGGGGGAAATGTACTGAAACAGAATCCCCAGAGACCGGAAGCCTCGGGATGAAGCTGGGGGAAGTGTCTTCCCCATTGCTTCCCCTAGAAGGCACGTTTTATAGACACAGAAGTGGGGCATGGAAATGGGAGGCAGAGGTTTGTCTTAGTTACACCGTTAGGAAAGTGGAGTGGGGACCTCAACGCAGGCCTGCTGCACCCAAAGCCGAGACCCATCTCCATCCCTTCCTGCTGCTCACCTCAGCCTCCTGATTTACATCTTTTTGCGGGGGCAAAAAGCTGTGGCGGCGGGGGCAAAAAATCGTAAAAAGCAGCAGCGGCAGGGGCAAAAAGCCACGGCGGCAAAAAGCCGCGGGGCCCGGGGCAAGAAACCGCAAAAAGCTGCAGCGGCGGGGGCAAAAAAACCCAAAAAGCGGCGGCAGGGGCAAAAAGCCGCGGTGGCGGGGGTAAAATACCGAAAAAGCCACGGCGGCGGTGGGGGCAAAAAGCCTCAGCGGTGGGGGTAAAATAGTGGAAATGGGGTAGAAGGCCCGCACAACTTGGCATTACTGGAGTGTGATGTGGAAGGAAAAGTGCAGCCGAAGCCAAAAAAAGATGTAAGCAGGCTTGACTCTGTGCAGCTAAGAAACCAGATGTTATCTTGAGGGTATTAACTAATAAGCAGTTTAAATCAGAATGGCACATTCTGATTTGTTTTTTGTATGTTCACATTTGGCAGGCATAGATACTGTTTGAAGAGAGGACAGTCACTAGATAGAGGTAAGAAAGTTAAATATGTGCCAAGTCTAGAAATAAGAGACTAGGGGGATAAGGACCTTTCAAAATAAAATGCAAGATTTGAAAACTGATTGGGCTGGGGGATGAGGAAAAAGCAGGTCTTTAAGGTCAATCCCTGTTTTGCTTTATGTTGTTAGGGGGTGGTTTTGTCACATATTGTAGAATATGTCATTTCGGTTTTGAACATCTTGAGTTAAATTGTCCTAACATATCTTATGATTTTGATTTTCTTCCCTGGGAAGCTAATATTTCAAAAACTTAAAGAGTACAGATTTCCAACTTGTATCCAATTTATAAAATATCTCTAGGCTGCTGGTTTCAGGAGGAGGCTCATGAATATTCTATTTGCAGAGAAAATATCAGGAGTTAACAATAGCTTCAATATTTGTGGACAACCAGTTAACTAAGCCACCTCTTAGTGTGTTTAGATGAGAAATCTTAGCTGAAGATATTCAATAATGAACCAACAGTGACTAAAAAATTCAATATTTAAGTATATTTCATTGTAATTAATTTGAATTTAAGTAGCCATATACAGCTAGTATTTACTACATTGAACAATGCAAAAAGAGGAAAAAACTAATAACCGTCTCTAATACCACATGCCAGAATCCTCATAAATTTATTCTAGCTAAAGGAGTTCATCAGAAGCCGTAATTGAAAGCACCAACTAAACCAGCTGGGGTTAATTCACTGTCATTCTCTCAGAACCATCTCTTCTCTGAACAAAAGAAGTAGAAGAGTTAATTGTGAATCTGCATTTTCCTTGCCATCAAACACTCAGAACCCAGCAGCAGTGTTCTGGAATCCTATGTGAGGGACAAACACTCAGAACCCAGCAGCAGTGTTCTTGAATAATTTGAGAGGGACAAACACTCAGAACCCACAAGCAGTGTTCTGGAATCCTATGATGTGAGGGACAAACTCTCAGAACCCAGAAGCAGGGTTCTGGAATCCTTTGAGAGGTACAAACACTCAGAACCCAGTAGCAGTGTTCCAGAATACTTTGTGATGGACAAACATTCACAATGTTGTAGCAGTGTTCTGTTATCTTTATGAGGGACAAACATTAAGAACCCATCATCAGTGTTCTAGAATCCTATGTGAGGGACAAACACTCAGAAACCAGCAACAGCGTTCTGGAATCCTATGTGAGAAACAAACACTCAAAACCCAGCAGCAGTCTTCTGGAATCCTTTGTGTGTGACAGACACTCAGAACCCAGCCAATTTGTTCTGGAATCCTATCTGAGAACAAACATTCGGACACTCGTAGAAGTGTTCTGGAATACTTTGTGAGGGACAAACATTCAGACTGTCGTAGCAGTGTTCTGGTCTCCTATGTGAGGGGCAAACACTCAGAATGCAGCATCAGTGTTCTAGAATCCTATGTGAGGGACAGACACTCAGAACCCAGAAACAGGGTTCTGGAATCCGATGTGAGGGACAACCACTCAAAACCCTGCAGCAGTGCTCTGGAATCCCTTGTGAGTGACAAACACTCAGAACCGAGCCACTTGGTTCTGGAATCCTATCTGAGGGAGAAACATACAGACACTCGTAGAAGTTTTCTGGAATCCTACGTGAGGTACAAACACTCAGAAACCAGCAGCACTTCTCTGGAATCCTTTCTGAGGGACAAACAGAAGCCTGCAGCAGTGTTGTGGAATCCTATGTGAGGGACAATCACTCAGAACCCAGCAGCAGTGTTCTGGTATCCTTTGTGAGGGACAAACATTCAGAACCTCATAGCAGTGTTATGGAATCCTATGTGAGGGACAAACACTCAGAACCCAGCAGCAGTGTTCTTTAATCCTTTGAGAGGGTCAAGCATTCAGAACCTCGTAACAGTGTTCTGAAATCCTGTGTGAGGGACAAACTCTCAGAATCCAGCAGCAGTGTTCTGGAATCCTCTGTGTGGGACAAACACTCAGACCCAGTAGTAGCGTTCTGGAAACCTATGTGAGGGACAAACACTCAGAACCCAACAGCAGTCTTCTGGTATCCAATGTGAGGGACAAACACTCTGAACCCAGACACTGTGTTCTGGAATCCTATCTGAGGGACAAATATTCAGACACTCGTAGAAGTGTTCAGCAATCCTTTGTGAGGGACAAACACTCAGAACCCAGCAGCAGTGCTCTGGAATCTTTTGTGTGGGATAAACAATCAGAACCTCATATCAGTGTTCTGGAATCCTACATGAGGGACAAACACTATGACCCCAGCAGCAGTGGTCTGGAATGAATTGTGAGGGCCAAACACTCAAAACCTAGGAGCAGTGTTCTAGAATCCTTTGTGAGGGACAAACTTTCAGACCCTCGAAGCAGTGCTCTGGAATTCCATGTGAAGGACAAACACTCAGAACACAGCACCAGGGTTCTGGAATCCTATGTGAGGGAAAAACACTCAGAACCCAGCAGCAGTGTTCTGGATTCCTTTGGGAGTGACATACAGTGAAAACCCAGCCACTTTGTTCCCGAATTCTTTCTGAGGGACAAACATTCAGACACTCGTAGATGTGTTCTGCAATCCTATGTGAGGGACAAACACTCAGAAACCAGCAGCAGTGCTCTGGAATCCCTTGTGAGGGACAAACAGAAATCAACTGCAGTGTTGTGGAATCCAATGTGAGGGACAATCACTCGGAATCCAGCAGCAGTGTTCTGGAATCCATTGTGAGGGACAAACATTCAGAACCTCGTGGCAGTGTTCTGGAATCCTATGTGAGGGAAAAACACGCAGAGCTCAGCAGCAGTGCTCTGGAACACCATGTGAGGGACAAACACTCAGAACCCAGTAGCAGTGTTTTGGAATCCCATGTGAGGGACAAACACACAGAATCTTGCAGCAGTGTTCTAGAATACTTTGTGAAGAACAAACACTCAGAACCCAGCAGCATTGTTCTCGAGTCCTTTGTGAGGGACAACATTCAGAACCTCGTACTAGTGTTCTGGAATTCTATGTGACAGACAAACACTATGAACCCAGCAGCAGTGTTCTGGAATCCCATGTGAGGGACAAACACACGGAACCCAGCAGGCAATGTTCTGGAATCCAATGTGAGAGACAAACAATCAGAACCCAGCAGCAGTGTTCTAAAATCCTTTGTGAGGGACAAACACTCAGACCCTTGAAGCAGTGCCGTGGAATCCCATGTGGGGGACACTCAGAACCCAGCTTCATTGTTCTGGAACCCTTTGTGATGGACAAACATTGAGAACCTCGTAGCAGAGTTCTGGAATCCTATGTGAGTGACAAACACTCAGAACCCAGCAGCAGTGTCCTAGAATCCTTTGTGAGGGGCAAACATTCAGACCCTTGAAGCAGTGTTCTGGAATCCTATGTGAAAGGCAAACACTCAGAACCCAGCATCAGTGTTCTGGAATCCACTGTGAGGGTCAAAGGATCAGAACTCAGCAGCAGTGTTCTGGAATCCTATGTGAGGGACACACTCTCAGAAGCCAGTAGCTATGTTCTAGAATTCTTTGTGAGGGACAGACACTCAGAACCCAGCAGCATTGTTCTAGAATCTTTTGTGAGGTACAAACATTAACATATTCGTAGCAGTGTTCTGGAATCCTATGTAGGGGCAAACGCTATGAACAGAGCAGCAGTGTTCTGGAATCCCATTTGAGGGATAAACTCTCAGAACCCAGCAGCAGTCCTGTGGAATCCTATCTGAGAGACAAAAACTCAGAACCCAGCAACAGTGTTCTAAAATCATTTGTGACTGACAAACATTCAGACCTCCAAGCACTGTTCTGGAATCCCATGTGAGGGACAAACCCTCAGAACCCAGATTCAGTGTTCTGGAATCCTTTGTGATGGACAAACATCCACACCCTCGTAGCAGTGTTCTGGAATCCTATGTGATTGAAAAACACTCAGAACCCAGCAACAGTGTCTTAGAATTCATGCTGAGGGACAAACATTCAGACCCTCAAAGCAGTGTTCTACAATCCTACATGCGGGACAGACAACTCAGAATTCAGTAGCAGTGTTCTGGAATCCTCTGTGAGGGACAAACACTCAGAAACCAGCAGCAGTGTTCTGGAATCGTATGTGTGGGACAAACACTCACAACCCAGCCACTGTGTTCTGGAATCCTATATGAGTGACAAACTTTCAGACACTCGTAGAAGTGTTCTGTAATCCTTTGTGAGGGACAAACACTCAGAAACCAGCAGCAGTATTCTGGATCCTTTTTGAGGGACAAACATTCATAACCTCGTAGAGCTGTTCTGGAATCCTATGTGAGGGACAAACACTATGAACCCAGCAGCAGTGCTCTGGCATGCTATGTGAGAGCCAAACACTCAGAAATCAGCAGCAGTGTTCTAGAATCCTTTGTGAGGGACCAACGTTCAGACCCTCGAAGCAGTGTTCCAGAATCCCATTTAAGGGACAATCACTCAGAACGCAGCTTCAGTGTTCTGGAATCCTTTGTGATGGACAAACATTCAGGTCCTCGTAGCAGTGTTCTGGAATCCTATGTGAGTGACAAACACTCAGAACTCAGCAGCAGTGTCCTACAATCCTTTGTTAGTGACAAACATTCAAACCCTCAGAGCAGTGTTCTAGAATCCTATGCGAGGGACAAACACTCACAACCCAATAGCGGTGTTCTGGAATCCTCTGTGAGGAAAAAACTCTCAGAATGCAGCAGCAGTGTTCTGGAATCCTGTGTCAGGGACAAACAGTCACAATCCAGCATCAGTGTTCTAGAATCCTTTGTGAGGGACAAACATTAATATCCTCCTAGCAGTGCTCTGGGATCGTATGTGAGGTACAAACACTCTGAACCCAGCAACATTGTTTTGGAATGCCATGTGAGGGACAAACACTCAGAACTGAGCAGAAGTGTTCTGGAATCCCATGTGAGGGACAAACACTCAGAACCCAGCAGCAGTGTTCTGGAATTCCATGTGAGGGACAAATACTCAGATCTCAGCAGCATGGTTCTGGAATCCTATGTGAGGGGAAAACACTCAGATCCCAACAGCAGTGTTCTAGAATCCTTTGTGATGGACAAAGATTCAGACTGTTGTACTGATACTGGTCTGGTATCCTACGTGAGTGACAAACACTCAGAAACCAGCATCAGTGTTCTAGAATCCTGTGTGAGGGACAAACACTCAGAAACCAGCAGCAGGGTTCTCGAATCCTATCAGAGGGACAAACATTCAAACCCTCGAAGCAGTGTTCTGGAATCCCATGTGAGGGACAAACACTCAGAAGCCAGCTTCAGTATTCTGGAATATTTTGTGATGGACAAATATTCAGACACTCGTAGCAGTGCTCTGGAATCGTATGTGAGGGACAAACACTCAGAACCCAGTAGCAGTGTTCTGGAATCCTATGTGAGGGTCAAACACTCAGAATCCAGCAGCAGGGACCTGGAACCCTATGTGTGGGACAAACACTCTGATCCCAGCAGCAGTGTTTTTGAATCCCAAGTGAGGGACAAACACTCAGAACCCAGCAGCCATGTTCTGGAAACCTATGTGAGGGACAAACACTCAGAACCCAGCAGCAGGGACCTGGAACCCTATGTGAGGGACAAACACTCAGAACCCAACAGCAGTGTTCTAGCATCCTTTGTGATGGACAAACATTCAGAACATCGTAGCAGTGTTCTGGCATCCTATGTGAGGGACAAACACTCAAAACCCAGCAGCAGCTTTCTGGAATCCTTTGTGAGTGACAAACACTCAGAACCCTGCCACTTTGTTCTGGAATCCTATCTGAGGGGCAAAAATTCAGACAGTTGTAAAAGTGTTCTGTAATCCTTTATGAGGGACAAACACTCAGAACCTAGCAGCAGTGTTCTGGAATCCTTTGTGAGGGAGAAACACACAATAACTCGTAGCAGTGTTCTGGAATCCTATGTGAGAGACAAATACTATGAACCCAGCCACAGTTGTCTGGAATCCCATGTGAGGGTAAAACGCACAGAACCCAGCCACACTGTTCTGGAATCGTATGTGAGTGACAAATACTCAGAACCCAGCAGCAGTGTTCTAGAATCTTTTGTGTAGGATAAACATTCAGAAACTCGTAGCAGTGTTCTGGAATCCCATGTGAGGGATAAACACTCAGAACCCAGATTCAGTGTTCTGGAATCCTTTGTGATGGACTAACATTCTGACACTCGTAGCAGTGTTTGGGAATCCTATGTGAGTGACAAACACTCAGAACCCAGCAGCAGTGTCCTAGAATCCTTTGTGAGAGACAAACATTCAGATGCTTGAGGCAGTGTTCTGGAATCCTTTGTGATGGACTAACTTTCTGACACTCGTAGCAGTGTTCGGAAATCCTATGTGAGTGACAAACACTCAGAACCCAGCAGCAGTGTCCTAGAATCCTTTGGGAGGGACAAACATTCAGACGCTCGAAGCAGTGTTCTGGAACCCTTTGTGAGTGACAAACACTCAGAAACCAGCAGCAGTGTTCTGGAATCCTTTTTGAGAGACAAACATTCAGAACCTCGTAGCAGTGTTCTGAAATCCTATGACAGGGAGAAACTATGAATCCCGCAGCAGTGGTCTGGAATCCCATGCAAGGGACAGACACTCAGAACCCAGCAGCAGTGTTCTAGAATCCTTTGTGAGGGTCAAACCCTCAGAAACCAGCAACAGTGTTCTGGAATCATATGTGAGAAACAAACACTGTGAACCCAGCAGCAGTATTTTCAATCCCATGTGAGGGACAAAATTCAGAACCCAGCAGCAGTGTTCTCGAATCCTATGGGAGGGACAAACACTCAGAACCCAGCAGCAGTGTTCTAGAATCCTTTATGACAGACAAACATCCAGAGCTTCGTAGCAGTGTTCTGGTATCCCACGTGAGGAACAAACACTTAGAAACTGGCATCAGTGTTCTAGAATCCTATGTGAAGGACAAACACTCAGAACCCAGCAACAGGGTTCTGGAATTCTATGTGACGGACAAACTAAAAATCCAGCAGTAGTCTTCTGGAATCCTTTGGGAGTGACAAACATTCAGTACCTAGCCACTTTGTTCTGGAATCTTATCTGAGGTACAAAGATGCAGACACTTATAGAACTGTGCTGGAATCCTATGCCAGGGAAAAACACTCAGAAACCAGCAGCAGTGCTCTAGAATCCTATGTGAGGGACAAACAAACAGAACCCAGGAGCAGTGTTCTAGAATCCCATGTGAGGGACAATCACTCAGAACCCAGCAGGTGTGTTCTGGAATCCTTTGTGAGGAACAAACATTCAGAACCTCGTAGCAGTGTTCTGGAATCCTATGTAACGGACAAACACTCAGAGCCCAGCAGCAGTGTCCTAGAATCCTTTGTGAGAGACAAACATTCAGACCCTCGAGGCAGTGTTCTGGAACCCTTTGTGGGCGACAAACACTCAGAACCCAGCAGCAGTGTTCTGGAAACCTTTTTGAGGGACAAATATTCAGAACCTCATAACAGCGTTCTGGAATCCTAAGTGAGGGACAAACACTATGAACCCAGAAGCAGTGGTCTGGAATCCCATGTGAGGGACAAACCCTCTGAACCCAGCAGCAGTGTTTTGGAATCCCATATGAGGGACAAACACTCAGAACTCAGCAGCAGGTTTCTGGAATTCTATGTGAGGGACAAACACTCAGAACCCAACAGCAGTGTTCTAGCATCCTTTGTTGCAGACAAACATTCAGACCATCGTAGCAGTGTCCTGGTGTCCAATGTGAGGGACAAACACTCAGAACCCAGCCTTAGTGTTCTAGAATCCTATGTGAGAGACAAACAGTCAGAACCCAGCAACATGGTACTGGAATTCATAGTGAGGGACAAACATTCAAAACCTAGCAGCAGTGTTCTGGAATCCTTTGTGAGTGACATACACTCAGAACCCGGCCACTTTGTTATGGAATCCTATCTGAGGGACAAACATTCAGACACTCGCAGTAGTGTTCTCGAATCCTTTGTGACGGACAAACACTCAGAAACCATAAGCAGTGCTCTGGAATCCTTTGTGAGGGACAAACAAACAGAACCCAGCATCAATGTTCTGGAATTCTATGTGAGGGAACAACACTCCGAATCCAGAAGCATGTTCTAGAATCCTTTGTGAATGACAAACACTCAGAAGCCAGCAGCAGTGTTCTCGAATCCTTTGTGAGGGAAAAACACTCAGAAACCAACTACAGTTTTGTGGAATCCTTCGGAAGGAACAAACATTCAGAACCTCGTAGCAGTGTTCTGGAATGCTATGTGAAGGAAAAACACTCAGAACCCAGCAGCAATTTTCTGGAATTCTTTGAAAGGGACAAATATTGAGAACCTTGTTGCAGTGTTCTGGAATCCTATGTGAGAGTCAAACATTCAGAATCCAGCATCAGTGTTATGGAAGCCTCTGTGAGGGACAAACACTCAGAACAAGCAGTAGTCTTAATGAATCCTATGAGAGGGACAAACCCTCAGAACCCAGCAGCAGTTTTCTGGAATTCTTTGAAAGAGACAAATATTGAGAACCTCGTTGCAGTGTTCTGGAATCCTATGTGAGAGTCAAACACTCAGAATCCAGCATCAGTGTTATGGAAGCCTCTGTGAGGGACAAACACTCAGAACAAGCAGTAGCCTTAATGAATACTATGAGAGGGACAAACCCTCAGAACACAAGAGCAGTGTTCTGGAATCCTATGTGAGGGACAAACTTTCAGAACCTAGCCACTGTGTTCTGGAATCCTATCTGAGGGACAAACATTCAGACACTCATAGAAGTGGTCGGTAATCCTTTGTGAGAGTCATACACTGAGAACCCAGCAGCAGTGTTCTGGAATCCTTTGTGAGGGATAAACATTCAGAACCTCGTGGCAGTGTTGTGGAATCCTATGAGAGGGACAAACTCTATGAACCTTGCAGCAGTGGTCTGGAATCCCATGCGAGGGACAGACACTCAGAATCCAGGGGCAGTGTTCTGGAATCGTATGTGAGAAACAAACACTCTGAACCTAGCAGCAGTGTTTTCAATCCCATGTGAGGGACAAAACTCAGAACCCAGAAGCAGTGTTCTGGAATCCTATGTGAGGGACAAACACTCAGAATTCACTAGCAGTATTCTAGAATCCTTTGTGACAGACAAACACTCAGAACCCTGCAGCAGTGTTCTAGAATCCTTTATGACAGAAAAACATTCAGAGCTTCGTAGCAGTGTTCTGGTATCCCACGTGAGGAACAAACACTCAGAAACCAGCATCAGTGTTCTAGAATCCTATGTGAGAGACAAACACTCAGAACCCAGCAACAGGGTTCTGGAATTCTATGTGATGGACAAACACTCAAAACCCAGCAACAGCGTTCTGGAATCCTTTGGGAGTGACAAACATTCAGCACCCAGCCACTTTGTTCTGGAATCTTATCTGAGGGACAAAGATGCAGACACTTGTAGAACTGTGCTAGAATCCTATGTCAGGGATAAACACTCAGAAACCAGCAGCAGTGCTCTAGAATCCTTTGTGAGGGACAAACAAACAGAACTCAGGAGCAGTGTTCTAGAATCCCATGTGAGGGACAATCACTCAGAACCCAGCAGGTGTGTTCTGGAATCCTTTGTTAGGAACAAACATTCAGAACCTTGTAGCAGTTTTCTGGAATCCTATGTGATGGACAAACACTCAGAGCCCAGCCGCAGTGTTCTGGAATCCTTTGAGAGGGACAAACACTGAGTAACCAGCAGCAGTGTTCTAGAATTCTTTGTGAGGGACACTCAGAACCCAGTAGCAGTGTTCTGGAATGGTATGTGAGGGAAAAACACTAAGAAGCCAGCAGCAGTGTTCTAGAATCTTTTGTGAGGGCCAAACCCTAGGAAGCCAGGTGCAGAGTTCTAGAATCCTTTGTGAGGGTCAAACATTAAGAACTTCGCAGCAGTGTTCTGGAATCCTATATGAGGGACAAACACTCTGAACCCAGCAGCAGTGTTTTGGAATCCCTTGTGAGGGACAAAACTCTTAACCCAGAAGCAGTGTTCTGGAATCCTATGTGAGGGACAAACACTCAGAACCCAGCAGCAGGTTTCCAGAATCCTGTGTGAGGGACAAATACTCAGAACCCAGCAGCAGTGTTCTAGAATCCTTTGTGATGGACAAACATTCAGAGCTTCGTAGCAGTGTTCTGGTATCCCATGCGAGGGACAAACACTCAGAAACCAGCATCAGTGTTCTAGAATCCTATGTGAAGGACAAACACTCAGAACCCAGCAACAGGGTTCTGGAATTCGATGTGACAGACAAACTAAAAATCCAGCAGCAGTGTTCTGTAATCCTTTGGGAGTGACAAACATTCAGCACCCAGCCACTTTGTTCTGAAATCTCATCTGAGGGACAAAGATGCAGACACTCGTAGAACTGTGCTAGAATCCTATATCAGGGAAAAACACTCAGAAACCAGCAGCAGTGTTCTTGAATCCTCTGTGAGAGACAAACACTTAGGAATGAGCAGCAGTGCACTGGAATCCTTTGTGAGGGGCAAACAAACACAACCCAGCAGCATTGTTCTGGAATTTTTGTGAGGGAAAAGCATTCAGATCCTCGTAACAGTGTTCTGGAATCCCATGTGAGGGATAAACATTCACAACCCAGCAGCTGTGTTCTAGAATCCTATGTGAGGGCCAAATACTCAGAACCCAGCAACAGAGTTCTGAAATCCTATGTGAAGGACAAACACTCAAAACCCAGCAGTAGTGTTCTGGAATACTTTCTGAGTGAAAAACATGCAGAACCCAGCCACTTCGTTTTGCAATCCTATCTGAGGGACAAACACTCAGACACTCGTAGAAATGTTCTGGAATCCTATGTGAGGGACAAACACTCAGAACCCAGCCACTGTGTTCTGGAAACCTATCTGAGGGACAAACACTCAGACACTGGTAGAAATGTTCTGTAATCCTTTATGAGGGACAAATACTCAGAACCCAGCAGCAGTGTTCTAGAATCCTTTGTGAGGGACAAATACTCAGACCACTGAAGTAGTCTTCTGGAATCCTTTGTGAGGGACAAACACTCAGAACCCAGCATTAGTGTTCTGGAATCCTCTGTGAGGGACAGACACTTAGAACCCAGCAGCAGTGTTCTGGAATTCTATGTGAGGGACATACACTCAGAACCCTATAACAGTGTTCTGGAATCCTATGTGAGGGACAAACACTCAGAAACCAGCAGCAGGGTTCTAGAATCCTTTCTGAGGGACAAACATTAAGAACCTCGTAGCAGTGTTGTGGAATTCTCTGTGAGGGACAAACACTCTGAACCCAGCAGCAGTGTTTTGGAATCCCTTTTGAGGGACAAAAACTCAGAATCCAGCAGCAGGGTTCTGGAATCCTATGTGAGGGACAAACACTCAGAATTCACTAGCAGTATTCTAGAATCCTTTGTGACAGACAAACATTCAGACCATTGTAGCAGTGTACTGGTGTCCTATGTGAGGGACAAACACTCAGAACCCAGCAGCAGTGTTCTGGAATCCTCTGTGAGGAACAAACACTCAGTCCCAGTATTAGGGTTATGGAATCCTACGTGAGTGACAAACACTCAGAACACAACAGCAGTATTGTGAAATCCTGTGTGTGGGACAAAGACTCAGAACTCAGCCACTGTGTTCTGGACTCCTATCTGAGGGACAAACATTCAGACCCTCAAAGCAGTGTTCTGGAATCCTTTTTGAGGGAGAAACACTCAGAACGACCAGCAGTGTCCTTGAATCCTTTGTGAGGGTCAAACATTCAGAACCCAGCAGCACTGTTCTACAATCTTTTGTGAGGGACAATCATTAAGAACCTCGTAGCAGTGTTCTGGAATCGTCTGTGAGGGACAAACACTGTGAACACAGCAGCAGTGTTCTGGAATCCTATGTGAGGGAGAAACACTCAGAACCCAGCAGCGGTGTTCTAGAACGCTTTGTGATGGACAAACATTCAGACCATCGTAGCAGTGTTCTGCTATCCTATGTGAGGAACAAACACTCAGAACACAGCATCAGTGTTCTGGAATCCTATGTGAGGGACAAACACTCAGAACCCATCAACAGGGTTCTGGAATCCTATGTGAGGGACAAACACTCAAAATCCAGCAGCAGTGTGCTGGAATCCTTTGTTTGTGACAAACTCTCAGAAACCAGCCAATTTATTCTTGAATTCTATCTGACGGACAAACATTCAGATACTCATAGAAGTATTATGGAATCCTATGTGAGGGACAAATTCTCAGAAACAAGCAGCAGTGCTCTGGAATCCTTTTTGAGGGACAAACAAATAGAACCCAGCAGCAGTTTTCTGGAATCTTCTGTGAGAGACAAACACTCAGAACCCAGCAGCAGTGTTCTAGCACCCTTTGTGAGGGACAAACATTCAGACTCTTGTAGCAGTGTTCTGGAATCCCATGTCAGGGACAAACACTCAGAACACAGCTTCAGTGTTCTGGAATCCTTTGTGATGGACAAACATTCAGACACTCATAGAAGTGTTATGGAATCCTATGTGAGTCACAAACACTCAGAACCCAGCAGCAGTGTCCTAGAATCCTTTGTGAGGGACAAACATTCAGACACTAGTAGAAGTGTTCTGGAATCCCTTGTGAGGGATGAACACTCAGAACCCAGTAACAGTGTTCTGGAATCCTATGTGCGGGACAAACACTCAGAACTCAGCCACTTTTTTCTGGAATCCTATCTGAGGGACAAACATTCAGACACTCATAGAAGTGTTCTGTTATCCTTTGTGAGGGAAAAACACTCTGAACACAGCAGCAGTGTTCTGGAATCCTTTGTGAGGGACAATCATTCAGAACCTCGTAGCAGTGTTCTGGAATCACATGTGAGGGACAAACACTCACAACCCAGCTTCAGTGTTCTGGAATACCTTGTGATGAACAAACATTCGGACCCTCGTAGCAGTGTTCTTGAATCCTATGTGAGTGACAAACCCTCAGAAACCACTAGCAGTGTCCTAGAGTCCTTTGTGAGGGACAAACATTCAGACCCTCAAAGCAGTGTTCTCGAGTCCCATGTGAGGCACAGACACTCAGAACCCTGCAGCAGTGTTCTGGATTCCTATGTGAGGGACAAACACTCAGAACCTAGTAGCAGTGTTCTGGAATCCTATGTGAGGGACAAACACTCAGAACCCAGCAGCAGTGTTCTCGAATCCTTTGTGAGGGACAAACATTAAGAAGCTCGTAGCAGTGTTTTGGAATCTTATGTGAGGGATAAACACTCTGAACCCAGCACTAGTGTTTTGGAATCCTATATGATGAACAAACACTCAGAACCCTGCAGCAGTGTTCTTGAATCCTATGTGACGGACAAACACTCAGAACCCAGTAGAAGGGCTCTGGAATCCTATGTGAGGGACAAACCCGCAGAAACCAGCCCCAGTGTTCTAGAATCCTTTGTGATGGACAAACATTCAGATTGTTGCAGCAGTGTTCTGGTAGCCTATGTGAGGGAAAAACACTCAGAACCCAGCATCAGTGTTGTAAAATCCAATGTGAGGGACAAACCCTCTGAAACCAGCAACAGGGTTCTTGAATCCTATGTGAAGGACAAACACTCTTACCCCATCAGCAGTGTTCTGGAATCCTTTGTGAGTGACAAACATTAATTGTGGAAGTCAGTGTGGCGATTCCTCAGGGATCTCGAACTAGAAATACCATTTGACCCAGCCATCCCATTACTGGGTATATACCCAAAGGACTATAAATCATGCTGCTATAAAGACACATGCACACGTATGTTTATTGCAGCACTATTCACAATAGCAAAGAGTTGGAACCAACCCAAATGTCCAACAACGATAGACTGGATTAAGAAAATGTGGCACATATACACCATGGAATACTATGCAGCCATAAAAAATGATGAGTTCGTGTCCTTTGTAGGGACATGGATGAAACTGGAAAACATCATTCTCAGTAAACTATCGCAAGGACAAAAAACCAAACACCGCATGTTCTCACTCATAGGTGGGAATTGAACAATGAGAACTCATGGACACAGGAAGGGGAACGTCACACTCCGGGGACTGTTGTGGGGTGGGGGGAGGGGGGAGGGACAGCATTAGGAGATACACCTAATGCTAAATGACGAGTTAATGGGTGCAGGAAATCAACATGCCACATGGATACATATGTAACAAACCTGCACATTGTGCACATGTACCCTAAAACCCTAAAGTATAATAAAAAAAAAAAAGAAAAATATAATGTGCGAAACAAAAAAAAAAAAAAGAAACTCATAACAGTGGTCTGGAGCCCTATGTGAGGGGCAAACACTATGAACCCAGCAGCTTTGGTCTGGAATCCTATGTGAGGGACAAACACTCAGAACCTAGCAGCAGTGTTCTAGAATCCTTTGTGAGGGACAAACACTCAGAAACCAGCAATGGTGTTCTACAAACTTTTCTGAGGGACAAACATTAAGAAACTCGTAGTGGTATTGTGGAGTCGTATGTGAGGGACAAACACTCTGAACCTAGCCACTGTGTTCTGGAATCCTATCTGAGGCACAAACATTCAGACACTCGCAGAAGTCTTCTGGAATACTATGTGAGGGACAAACACTCAGAACTCAGCCACTGTGTTGTGGAAACCTATCTGAGGGACAAACACTCAGACACTTGTAGAAGTGTTCTGTAATTTTTTGTGAGGAACAAACAGTCAGAACCCTGCAGCAATGTTCTGGAATCCTTTGATAGGGACAAACATTCAGAACCTCGTAGCTCTGTTCTGGAATCCTATGTGAGGGAAAAACACTATGACCCCAGCAGCAGTGGTCTGGAATCCTATGTGAGAGACAACTACTGAGAACCCAGCAGCAGTGTTCTAGAATACTTTGTGAGGGACAAACATTTAGACTTTCGAAGCAGTGTTCTGGAATCCCATGTGAGGAACAAACACTCAGAACCCAGCCTCAGTGTTCTGGAATTCTTTGTGGTGGATATACGTTGAGACTCTCGTAGTAGTGTTCTGGAATCCTATGTGAGCGCAAACCCTCAGAACTCAGGAGCAGTGTCCTAGAATCCTTTGTGAGGGACAAACATTCACACCCTTGAAACAGTGTTCTGGAATCCTATGTGAAGGACAAACAGTAAGAACACCGCAGCAATGTACTGGAATCCTCTATGAGGGACAAACATTCAGACCCCCATTAGCAGTGTTCTGGAATCCTATGTGAGGGACAAACACTCAGAACCCAGTTGCAATGTTATGGAATCCTATGTGAGGGAGAAACACTCAGAACCCAGCAGCAGTGTT
>NW_026652715.1:0-26684 GCF_009828535.3 Hylobates moloch
TCCCCCAGGTAGGGGACAGCTGAGACTCCCAGAAGCTTCATCATCATTGGGATGGTGAGCCCCAGCATATTCATCATCGGGGTGGTGATTACCAAAAGATTCATCATCGGGGTGGTGACTCCCAGAAGTTTCATAATCGGGGTGGTGATTCCCAGAGGCTTCATGATCGGGTTGGTGATTCCCAGAAGCTTCATCATTGGGGTGGTGAATCCCAGAAGCTTCATCATCAGGGTGGTGTCTCCCAGAAGCTTAATCATTGTGGTGGTGATTCCCAGAATCTTCATCATCGTCGTGGTGACACCCAGAAGCTTCATCGTCGTGGTGGTGAATCCCAGAAGCTTCACTATCGGGGTTGTTACTCCCAGAAGCTTAATCATCGGTGTGGTGATTCTCAGAAAGTTCATCCTCGGGGTGGGGACTTCCAGAATCTTCATCATCATTGGGGTGGTGAGTCCCAGAAGGTTCATCATGATCAGGGTGGTGACTCCCAGGGGCTTCATCATCATCCGGATGGTGACTCCCAGAGGATTCATCGTCATCGGGGTGGTGACTCCCAGAAGCATCGTCATCGGGGTGGTGACTCCCAGGAGCATCATCATCGGGGTGGTCCTTCCCAAAATCATCATCGGGGTGGTGACTCCCAGAAGTTTCATCATCAGGGTGTTCATTCCCAGGATCTTCATCATCAGGGTGGTGAATTCCAGAAGCTTTATCATCGGGGTGGTGAGTCCCAGAAGAATCTTCATCGGGATTTTGACTCCCAGAGGCTTCACCATCGGGTTTGTGATTCCCAGAAGCTTCATCATCCTGGTGGCGAATCTCAGAAACTTTATCATCGTGCTGGTGACTCTCAGAAACTTCATCATCGGGTTGGTGATATCCAGAAACTTCGAAATTGGCGTGGTGACTCCCACAAGCTTCATAGTCGGGTTGGTGACTCCCAGGAACTTCATCATCAGAGTGGTGATTCTCAGAAGTTTCATCATCGTGGTGGTGACTCCCGGAAGCTTCATCGTCAGGGTGGTGACTCCCAGAAGCTTTATCATCATCAGGGTGGTGAATCTCAGAAAATTCATCATCATTGTGGTGGTGAATACCAGCAGCTCCATCATCGGGGTGCCGATTACCTGAAGCTTCATCATCGGCGTGGTGACACCCAGGAGTTTCATCATCGCGGTGGTGAATCTCAGAAGCTTCCGCATCGGGGTTGTCACTCTCAGAAGCTTCATCATCAACGGGTTGGTGACTCCCTGAAGCTTCATCATCAGGGTGGTGATTCTCAGAAGCTTCATAATCGTTATGGTGACTCTCAGAAGCTTCATCATCGGGGTGGTGATTCCCAGAAAGTTCATCATCGGGGTTGTGACTCTCAGAAGCTTCATCATCATCCGCATGATGACTCCCAGAAGCTTCCTCATCATCAGGGTGGTGACTCCCAGAAGATTCATCATCATCGGGGTGGTGACTCCCAGAAGCATCATCATTGTGATGGTCCTTCCCAAATCTTCCTCATCAGGGTGGCGACTCCCAGAAGTTTCATCATCAGGGTGTTGATTCCCAGAAGCTTCATCATTGGGTAGTGACTCCCAGAAGTTTCATCATTGGGGTTTTGATTCCCAGAAGCTTCATCATCAGGATAGTGAATTGTAGAATCTTCATCACTGGGGTGGTGAATCCCAGAAGTTTTATCATCGGGGTGGGGACTCTCAGAAGCCTTATCATTGGGGTGGTGACTCCCAGAAGCTTCATCATTGGGGTGGTGACTCACTGAAGCTTCATCATCGGGGTGGTGACTCCCAGAAGCTTCATCATCATCGGGATGGTGATTCCCAAAAGCTACATCATCACCACGGTGGTGAGTCCCAGAATCTTCATCATCGGGGTGGTGAATCCCAGAAGTTTCATCTTCGGGTTGGGGACTCCCAGAAGCCTTATCATCCGGGTGGTGACTCTCAGAAGCTTCATCATCATTGGGGAGTTGACTCTAAAAACCATCATCTTCGGGGTGGTGATTCCCAGAAGGTTCATTATCAGGGTTGTGACTCCCAGAAGCTTCATCATCGGGGTGGTGACTCCCTATAGCTTCATCATTGGGGTGGTGATTCCCAGAAGCTTCATCATCGGGGTGGTGTTTCCCAGAAGTTTCATCATCGTGGTGGTGAATCCCAGAAGCTTCAACATTAGGGTGGTGATTCTCAGAAGCCTCATCATCATGGGGGTGGTGACTTCCTGAAGATTCATTATCAGGGTGGTGATTTCCCGAAGCTTCATCATTGTTGCGGTGATTCCCAGAAACTTCGTCATTGGGTTGGTGACTCCCAGAAGCTGCATCATTGGGGTGATGACTCCCAGAAGCTTAATCATCGGGGTGGTGTTTCCCAGAAAGTTCATCCTCGGGGTGGGGACACCCAGAATCTTCATCATCCTTGGGGTGGTGACTCCTAGAAGCTTCATCATCATCAGTGTGGTGACTCCCAGAAGCTTCATCTTCATCACCGTATGACTCCCAGAATCTTCATCATCATCGGGGTGGTGACTCCCAAAAGATTCATCATTGTAGTGGTGATTCGCAGAAGCTTCATCATCGGGGTGGTGACTCCCAGAGGCTTCATAATCAGGATGTTGACTCCCAGAAGCTTCATCATCGGGGTGGTGACTCCCAGAAGCTTCATTATTGGGGCAGTGACTCTCTGAAGCTTCATCATTGGGGTGGTGACTCCCAGAAGCTTCATCATCATCGTGGTGGTGACTGCCAGAAGTTTCATCATCATCGAAGAGGTGAATTCCAGAAACTTCATCATCATAGGGGTGGTGATTCCCAGAAGATTCATAATCATTGGGGTGGTGACTCGCAGAAGCCTCATGGTCATGGTGATGTTTCACAAAATATTCATCATTGGGGTGGCGACTCCCAGAAGTTTCATCATCAGAATGGTGAATCCCAGAATCTTCATGATCGGGGAGGTGATTCCCAGAAGCTTCATCATCGTTGTGGGGACTCCCAGAAGCCTTATCATCAGGGTGGTGACTCCCAGAAGATTCATCATCATGGTGGTGACTGCCAGAAGTTTCATCATCATCGTGGAGGTCACTCTCAGAAGCTTCATCATCATAGGGGTGGTGATTCCCAGAAGATTCATAATCATCGAGGTGGTGACTCCCAGAAGCATCATGATCATGGTGGTGCTTCACAAAATATTCATTATCGGGGTTGCAACTCCCAGAAGTTTCATCATCGGGGTGGTGATTCCCAGAAGATTAATCATCGGGTAAATGTCTCCCAGAAGCTTCATCATCGGGGTTTTGACTCCCAGCAGCTTCATCATAGGGGTGGTGAATCCCAGAATCTTCATCATCGGGGAGGTGATTCCCAGAAGCTTCATCATCGGTATGGGGACTCCCAGAAGCCTCATCATTGGGGTGGTGACTCCCAGAAGCTTCACCATCATCGGGGTGGTGACTACCAGAAGCTTCGTCATCTGGGTGGTGACTCACAGAACCATAATTGTGGTGGTGTCTCCTAGAAGCTTCATCATCATCGTGGGGTGACTCCTAAAAGCTTCATCATTATCGGTGTGGTGACTCCCCGAAGCTTCGTCATCATCAGTGTAGTGACTCCCAGAGTCTTCAATGTCATCACGGTGGTGACTCCCAGAAGCATCATGAGTAGGGTGGTGCTTCCCAAAATCTTCATCATTGGGGTGGTGACTCCCAGAAATTTCATCATCGGGGTGGTTATTCCCAGAAGCTTCATAATCGGGGTGGTGACTCCCAGTAACTTCATCATCATTGTGGTGACTCCCAGAATATTTGTCATCGAGGTGGTGACTCACAGAATCATCGTCATTGGGGTGGTGTCTCCCAAAAGCTACATCATCATCGTGGGGTGACTCCTATAAGCTTCATCATCATCGGGGTTGTGACTCTGAGAAGCTTCATCATCATCACATAGGTGACTCTCAGTTTATTCATCATCGAGGTGGTGTTTCCTAGATGTTTCATCAGGGGGGTGATGAATCCCGGAAGCTTCATCATTGGGTTGTTGATTCCCAGAAGCTTCATCATCTGGGTGGTGAATCCCAGATGCTCCATCATGGCGGTGGTGTTTCCCAGAAGCGTCATCATTGGGGTAGTGATTCCCCAAATCTTCATCATCAGGGTGGTGACTCCCAGAAGCTTCGTCATTGGGGTGGTGAATCCCAGAAGCTTCATTATCGGGGTGGTGACTCCCAGAGGCTACATCATCAGGGTGTTGACTCTCAGAAGCTTCATCATCTGGGTGGTGACCCCCAGAAGCTTCCATCATCATCATGGTGGTGACTGCCAGAAGTTTCATCATCATCGGGGAGGTGACTCCCATAAGCTTCATCATCATCGGGGTGGTGATTCCCAGAAGATTCATTATAATCAGGGTGGTTACCCCCAGAAGCATCATGATCATAGTGGTACTTCCTAAAATATTCATCATCGGGGTGGTGACTCCCAGAAGTTTCGTCATCGGGTTGGTGATTCCCAGAAGATTCATCATCGGGTAGGTGTCTCCCAGAAGCTTCATCATCAGGGTTTTGACTCCTAGCAGCTTCATCATCAGGGTTGTGAATCCCAGAATCTTCATCATCAGGGAGGTGATTCCCAGAAGCTTCATCATCGGTGTGGGGACTCCGAGAAGCCTCATCATCGGGGTGGTGACTCCCAGAAGCTTCATCATCATCGGGGTGGTGACTCCCAGAATCTTCATCATCAGGGTGGTGACTCACAGAACCTTCATCATTTGGGTGGTGTCTCCCAGAAGCTTCATCATCATCGTGGGGTGACTCCTAAAAGCTTCATCATGATCAGGGTGGTGACTCCCAGAAGCTTCATCATCATCAGTGTAGTGACTCCCAGAGTCTTCATCGTCATCACGGTGGTGACTCCCAGAATATTCGTCATTCCGGTGGTGAATCCTAGAAGTATCATCATCGGGGTGAGGAATCCCAGAATCTTCATCATCGGGTTGGTGACTCCCAGAGGCTTCATCATCGGGATGTTGAATCCCAGAAGCTTCATCAAAGGGGTGGTGACTCTCAGAAGCTTCATCATCATCGCAGTGGAGACTCCCAGAAGTTTCGTCATCGGGTGGTGATTCCCAGAAGCTTCATCATCGCAGTGGTGATTCCTATAATCTTCATCATAGGGATGATGATTCTGAGAAGTTTCATCATCAGGATTTTGACTCCCAGAAGCTTCATCATCTTCGGATTGGTGACTCCCAGAAGCTTCATCGTCATCGGGTTCGTGACTCCCAGAAGCTTCATCATCATCAGGGTGGTGACTCCCAGAAGATTCATCATCATCAGGGTGGTGACTCCCAGAAATTTCATCATCGGGGTGGTAATTCCCAGAAGCTTCATGATCGGGGTGGTGACTCCCAGAAACTTCATCATCATTGTGGTGACTCCCAGAATCTTTGTCATTGAGGTGGTGACTCACAGAATCATCATTGGGGTGGTGTCTCCCAGAAGCTTCATCGTCGTCAGGGGGGTGACTCCTGAAAGCTTCATCATCATCACTTAGGTGACTCCCAGATTATTCGTCATTGGGGTTGTGAATCCCAGATGTTTCATCAGCGGGGTGATGAATCCCAGCAGCTTCATCATCTGGTTGGTGACTCCCAGAAGCTTCCTCATCGGGTTGGTGACTCCCAGAAGCTTCATCATCGCTGTGGTGACTCCCAGAAGCTTCATCATCAGGGTGGTGACTCCCAGAAGCTTCATCTTCGGGGAGGTGGCTCCCAGAAGCTTCATCATCAGGGTGGTGATTCCCAGAAACTTCATCTTCGGGGTGGTGACTGCCAGAAGCTTCATCATCGGGAAGGAGACTCCGAGAAGCTTCATCATCGAGGTGGTCACTCCCAGAATCTTCATCATCTGGATGGTGACTCCCAGAACCTTCATCTTCAGAGTGGTGACTCTCCAGAAGCTTCATCATCAGGGTGGTGATTCCCAGAAACTTCATCATCGGGGAGGTAACTCCGAGAAGCTTCATCATCGGTGTTATGACTCCCAGAAGCTTCTACATCTTCGGGGTGGTGACTCCCAGAAGCTTCATCATCATCAGGATATTGACTCCCAGAAGATTCATCATCATCGGGGTAGTGACTCCCAGAAGCATCATGAGCAGGGTGGTGCTTCCCAAAATCTTCATCATCGGGGTGTTGACTCCCAGAAATTTCATCATCGGGGTGGTGATTCCCAGAAGCTTCATAATCGGGGTGGTGACTCCCAGAAACTTCATCACCTTTATGGTGACTCCACGAATCTTTGTCATCAAGGTGGGGACTCCCAGAATCATCATCATTGGGGTGGTGTCTCCCAGAAACTTCATCATCATCTGGGGAGTGACTCCTAAAAGCTTCATCATCATCAGGGTTGTGACTCCAAGAAGCTTCATCATCATCATGGTGGTGACTCCCAGAATCTTCATCATCATCGCGTTGGAGACTCCCAGAATATTCATCATCGGGGTGGTGAATCCTAGAAGTTTCATCATCATGGAGATGAATCCCAGAAATTTCGTCATCAGGTTGGTGATTCCCAGAAGCTTCATAGTCGAGATGTTGAATCCCAGAAGCTTCATCTTCGGGGTGGTGACTCTCAGAAGCTTCGTTACCATCGCGGTGGAGACTCCCAGAAGTTTCATCTTTGGGGTGGTGATTCCAGAAACTTCATTATCGTTGTGGTGACTCCCAGAAGCCTCGTCATCAGTGTGGTGACTCCCAAAAGCTTCATCATTGCATTGGTGAATCCCAGAAATTTCAGCATCCGGGTGGTGATGCCGAGAAGCTTCATCATCATCAGGATGTTGACTCCCAGAAGCTTCGTCATCATCAGGGTGGTGACTCCCAAAAGATTCATCATCATCGGGGTGGTGACTCCCAGGAGCATCATGATAAGGGTGGTGCTTCCCAAAATCTTCATCATCAGGGTGTCGACTCCCAGAAGCTTCATCAGGGTGGTGATTCCCAGAAGCTTCATTATCGGGGTGGTGACTCCCAGAATCTTCATCATCTGTGTGTTGAACACCAGAAGCTTCATCATCGGGATGGTGAATCCCAGAATCTTCATCATCTGTGTGTTGACCACCAGAAGCTTCATCATCGGGATGGTGAATCCCAGAATCTTCATCATCGGGGTGGTGACTCCCAGAAGCTTTGTCATCGGAGTGGGGACTCCCAGAAGCCTCGTCATCGGGGCCGTGACTCACAGAAGGTTCATAATCATCGGGATGGTGACTCACTTAACCTTCATCATTTGGGTGGTGTCTCCCGGAAGCTTCGTCATCATTGGGGAGGTGACTCCTAGAAGCTTCATCATCATCAGGGCGTTGACTCCCAGAAACTTCATCAACATCTGGGTGGATAGTCCCAGAAACTTCATCTTCATCATGGTGGTGACTCCCAGAATCTTCGTCATCATTGGATGGTGACTCCCAGTAGCTTCATCATCGGGGTGGTGACTCCCAGAAATTTCATGATTGGGGCAGTGACTCCCCGAAGTTTCAACATTGGGGTAGTGAACCCCAGAAGATTCATCATCATCAGGGTGGTGACTCCCGGTAGCTTCATCATCGGGGTGGTAACTCCCAGAAATTTCATGATCGGGGCAGTGACTCCCCGAAGTTTCAACATTGGGGTATTGAACCCCAGAAGATTCATCATCATCAGGGTGGTGACTCACAGAAGCTTCATCATGGAATTGGTGAATCCTAGAAATTTCATCATTGGAGTGAGGAATCCCAGAAGCTTCATCGGGTTGGTGACTCCCAGAGGCTTCATCGTCAGGGTGGTGAATCCCAGAATCTTCATCATCGCAGTGGTGATTCCCAAAAACTTCATCATTGGGGTGATGATTCCAAGAAGTTTCATCATCGGGGTTTGGACTCCCAGAAGCTTCTTCATCTTCGGGTTGATTACTCCCAGAAGTTTCATCATCATCGTGGTGGTTACTCCCAGGAGCTTCATCATCATCGTGGTGGTTACTCCCAGGAGCTTCATCATCATCAGGGTGTTAAGTCCCAGAAGGTTCATCATCATCGCGTTGGTGACTCCCAGTAGCTTCATCATCGGGGTGGTGACTCCCAGAAATTTCATGATCGGGGCAGTGACTCCCTGAAGTTTCAACATTGGGGTAGTGAACCCCAGAAGATTCATCATCATCAGGGTGGTGACTCAAAGAAGCTTCATCATCGGGGTGGTGACTCCCAGAATCTTCATCGTTATCAGGATGGTGACTCCCAGAAGCTTCATCATCATCAGGGTGTTAATTCCCAGAAGCTTCATCATCATCATGGTGGTGACTCCCAGAATCTTCTTCATCATTGGGATGGTGACTCCAGGAAGCTTCATCATCAGGGTTGTGACTCCCAGAAGATTCAACATCATCATGGTGGTGACTCCTAGAAGCATCATGATCAGGGTGGTGCTTCCCAATATCTTCATCATCGGGGTGGTGACTCCCAGAAGTTTCATCATCGGGTTGGTGATTCCCAGATGCTTCATCATCGGAGTGATGACTCCCAGAAGTTTCATCATCAGTGTCTTGACTCTCAGAAGCTTCATCATCGGGATGTTGAATCCCAGAATCTTCATCGGGGTGGTGACTCCCAGAAGCTTCATCATCGGTTTTGGGACGCCCTGAAGCCCCATCATCGGGGTGGTGAATCCCAGAAACTTCATCACTGGGGTGGTGACTCACACAACCTTTTTCACTGGGGTGGTGTCTCCCAGAAACTTCACGATCATTTGGGGGTTGACTCCAAAAAGCTTCATCATCATCGGGGTTTTGACTCCCAGAAACTTCATAATCATAGGGGTAGACACTCACAGAATCTTCATCATCAATGCGGTGATGACTCCCATAATGTTCATCATGGAATTGCTGAATCCTAGAACTTTCATCATCGGGATGATGTATCCCAGAAGATCCTTCATCAGGTTGGTGACTCCTAGAGGCTTCATCTTTGGGGTGGTGAATTCCAGAGGCTTCATCATCGGGGTGCTGACTCTCAGAAGCTTCATCATCATCACGATGGAGACTCCCAGAAGCTTCATCATCGGGGTGGTGATTCCAAGAAGCTTCATAATAACAGTGGTGACTCCCAGAAGCGTCATCATCGGGGTGGTGACTAACAGAAGCTTCATCATCATCAGGATGGTGACTCCTGGAAGCTTCTTCATCATCGGGGTGGTGATTCCCAGAAGCTTCATCATCATCGGGGTGGTGACTCCCAGAAGCTTCATCATCATCAGGCTGGTGACTCCCAGTAGATTTATCATCATCGAGGTGGTGACTCCCAGGAGCATCATGATCAGGATGGTGCTTCCCAAAATCTTCATCATCGGGGTGGTGACTCCCAGAAATTTCATCACCAGGGTGATGATTCCCCGAAGCTTCTTAATCGTGGTGATGACTCCTAGAAGCTTCATCATCAGGGTGGTGACTCACAGAAACTTTGTCATCGGAGTGGTGACTCACAGAACCATCATCATTGGGGTGGTGTCTCCCAGAAGCTTCATCAGCATCTGGGGAGTGACTCCTAGAAGCTTCATCATCATCAGGGTGGTGACTCCCAGAATCTTCATCATCATCGCATTGGAGACTCCCAGAATTTTCATCATCGGGGTGGTGAATCCTAGAAGATTCATCATCGCGGAGATGAATCCCAGAAGCTTCATCATCGGTTTGGTGACTCCCAGAAGCTTCATCGTCGAGTTGTTGAATCCCAGAAGCTTCATCTTTGGGATAGTGACTCTCAGAAGCTTCATCATCATCTTGGTGGAGACTCCCAGAAGTTTCATCATTGGGGTGGTGATTCCAGAAACTTCATCATCGTTGTGGTGACTCCCAGAAGCCTCATCATCAGTGTGGTGACTTCCAAAAGCTTCATCATCGCGTTGGTGAATCCCAGAAACTTCAACATCCGGGTGGTGATGCCAAGAAGCTTCATCATCATCAGGATGGTGACTCCCAGAAGCTTCGTCATCATCGGGGTGGTGACTTCCAGAAGATTCATCATCATCGGGGTGGTGCCTCCCAGGAGCATCATGATCAGGGTGGTGCTTCCCAAAATCTTCATCATCAGGATTTCAACTCCCAGAAGCTTCAACATCGGGATGGTGATTCCCAGAAACTTCATCACTGGGGTGGTGACTCCCAGAGTCTTCATCATCTGTGTGTTGACCACCAGAAGCTTCATCATGGGATTGGTGAATCCTAGAAGTTTCATCATCGGGGTGAAGAATCCCAGAAGCTTCATCATCGGGTTGGTGACTCCCAGAGGCTTCATCATCGGGGTGATGAATCCCAGAAGCTTCATCATCGCAGTGGCGATTCCCACAAACTTCGTCATTCGGGTGATAATTCCAAGAAGTTTCATCATCGGGGTTTGGACTCCCAGAAGCTTCTTCATCGTCGGGTTGGTGACTCCCAGAAGCTTCATCATCATCGTGGTGGTTACGCCCAGAAGCTTCATCATCATCAGGGTGTTAAGTCCCAGAAGCTTCATCGTCATCGGGTTGGTGACTCCCAGAACCTTCATCATCATTGGATGGTGACTCCCAGAAGCTTCATCATCAGGGTGGTGACTCTCAGAAGTTTGAACATCATCGTGGTGTTGACTCCCAGAAGCATCATGATCAGGGTGGTGCTTCCCAAAATCTTCATCATCGGTTTGGTGACTCCCAGAAGCTTCATCATCGGGTTGGTGATTCCCAGATGCTTCATCATCGAGGTGGTGACTCCCAGAAATTTCATCATCGGTGTATTGACTCCCAGAAGCTTCATCATCGGGATGGTGAATCCCAGAATCTTCATCATCGGGGTGGTGACTCCTAGAAGCTTCATCATCGGTTTTGGGATGCCCTGAAGCCTCATCGGGGTGGTGAATCGCAGTAGCTTCGTCATCGGGTTGATGACTCACAGAACCTTTTTCACTGGGGTGGTGTCTCCCAGAAGCTTCGCCATCATTCGGGGGGTGACTCCAAGAAGCTTCATCATCATCGGGGTTTTGACTCCCAGAAACTTCATAATCATAGGGGTAGACACTCACAGAATCTTCATCATCAATGCGGTGGTGACTCCCATAATCTTCATCATGGGATTGCTGAATCCTAGAACTTTCATCATTGGGGTGATGTATCCCAGAAGATCCTTCATCAGGTTGGTGACTCCCAGAGGCTGCATCTTTGGGGTGGTGAATTCCAGAGGCTTCATCATCGGGGCACTGTCTCTCAGAAGCATCATCATCATCACGATGGAGACTCCCAGAATGTTCATCATCGGGGTGGTGATTCCCAGAAGCTTCATAATAGCGGTGGTCTCTCCCAGAAGCGTCATCATTGGGGTGGTGACTCCCAGAAACTTCATCGTCGGTGTTTTGAATCCCAGAAGATTCATCATAATGGTGCTGACTCCTATAAAATATATCATCGCGGTGATGACTCCCAGAAGCTTCTTCATCATCAGGTGGTTAGTCCCAGAAGCTTCGTCATCTGAGTGATTACTCCCAGAAGCTTCATTATCGTTGGGGTGGTGACTCCCAGAAGCTTCATCAGAATCGGAGTGGTGACTCCCAGAAGTTTCATCATCGGGTTGGTGAATGCCAGAAGCATCATCATCGCGATGGTGACTCCCAGAATCTTCATCATCGGGGTGGTAACTCCCAAAAGCTTCATCATCTGGGTATTGACTCCCAGAAGCTTCATCCTCGGGGTAGTGATTCCCAGAAGTTTCACCATCGGGGTAGTGAATCCCAGAAGCTTCATCATCATCAGGGTGGTGACTCCCAGAAGCTTCATCATCGGGGTGGTGACTCCCAGAAGCCTCGTCTTCATCGGAGTGGTGATTGCCAGAAGCTTCATCATCGCGGTGGTGAATCCCAGAAACTTCATCATCGGGGTGATGACTCTCAGAAGCTTCATCGTCATTGGGGTGTTGACTCCCTGAAGTTTCAACATCGGGGTGGTGATTACCAGATGCTTCATCATCGGGGTAGTGACTCCCGGAAGCTTGATTATCGGAGTGGTTACTCCCAGAGACTTCATCATCATGATAGTGATTCCCAGAAGCTTCGTCATTGCGGTGGTGAATCCCTGAAACTTCATCATCGGGGTCATGATTCTCAGAAGTTTCATCATCTGGTTGATGACTCCCAGAACCTTCATCATCGGGTTTTGACTCCCAGAAACTTCATCATCTTCAAGGTGGAGACTCCCAGAAGCTTCATCATCATTGGGGTGGTGACTCCCAAAAGCTTCATCATCAGGGTGGTGACTCCCAGAAGCTTTATTATCATCAGGGTGGTGATTCCCATAAACTTCATGATCATCGGTGTGGTGAATATCAGCAGCTTCATCATAAGTGTGGTGATTACCTGAAAATTCATCATCGGGGTGGTGACTACTAGAAGCTTCATCATCGGGGTGGTGATTCCCAGAGGCTTCAACATCGGGTTGGTGATTCCCAGAAGCTTCATCATCGGGGTGTTCAATCCCAGAAGATTCATCATCAGGGCGGTGACTCCCAGAAGCTTCATTGATGGGGTGATGTTTCCCAGAAGCTTCATCATCGGGTATGTGACTCCCAGAAGATTGATCATGGCGGTGGTGAATCACTGAAGATTCATCATCGGGGTGGTGTCTCTCAGAAGCTTCATAATCACCGAGGTGGTGAATCCCAGAGGCTACATCAACGGGGTGGTGACTTCCAGAAGCTTCATCATCGTAGTGAATCCTAGAGGCTTCATCATCACTTTGGTGATTACCAGAAGCTTCATCATCCGGGTGGCGACTACCAGAAATCTCATCGTCGTGGGGGTGCCTCTCAGAAGCTTCATCATAGGGGTGTTGACCCCCAGAAGCTTCATCATCAGGGTGTTGACTCCCAGAAGCTTTATCATCATCAGGGAGGTGATTCCCAGAAGCTTCATCATCATCGGGGTGTTGAGCCCCAGCATCTTCATCATCGGGGTGGTGATTACCAAAAGCTTCATCATCAGGCTGGTGACTCCCAGAAGCTTCATAATCAGGGTGGTGATTCCCAGAGGCTTCATCATCGGGTTGGTGATTCTCAGAAGCTTCATCATCGGGGTGGTGACTCCCAGAAGCTTTATCATCAGGGTGCTGACTCCCAGAGGCTTCATCATCATAGGGATGGTGCCTCCCAGAAACTTCATTGTCATTGTGGTGGTTACCCCCAGAAGCTTCATCATCGGGGTTGTGATTCCCAGAAGCTTCACCATCGGGGTGGTGTCACAAAGAAGCTTCATCATCAGGGTGGTGACTCCCAGAGTCTTCATCATCTGGGTGGGGACTCACAGAAGCCTCATCTTCATCATGGTGGTGACTACCAGAAACTTCATCATCGGTGTGGTGATTCCGAGAAGCTTCATCATCATCTGGATGGTGACTCCCAGAAACTTCATCATCATTGGTATGTTGACTTGCAGAAGCTTCATCATCGGGCTGGTGATTCCCAGAAGCTTCATCATCGGGGTGGTGAATCCCAAAAGTTCATCATCGGGGTGGAGACTCCCAGAAGCTTCATCATCTGGGTGGTGACTCCCAGAGGCTTCGTCATCTGGATGGTGATTCCCAGAAGCTTCATTACCGGGTTGGTGACTCCCAGAAGCTTCATCATCAGGGTGTTGACTACCAGAAACTTCATCATCGGGGTGGTGATTCTCAGAAGATTCATCATCGGGGTGGTGATGCCCTGAAACTTCATCATCAGAGTGGTGACTCCAGAAGCTTTATAATCATCGGTTTGGTAACTCCCAGAAGCTTCATCATCATCGGGGTGGTGAGTCCCAGCATCTTCATCATAGGGGTGGTGATTACCAAAAGATTCATCATCGGGTTGGTGACTCCCAGAAGCTTCATAATTGGGGTGGTGACTCCAAGAGGCTTCATCATCGGGTTGGTGATTCCCAGAAGCTTCATATTCGGGGTGGTTAATCCCGGAAGGTTCATCAACAGGGTGGTAACTCCCAGAAGCTTCATCATTGGGATGGTGATTCCCAGAAGCTTCAAAATCGGGGTGGTGAATCCCAGAAGCTTCGTGATCAGGATGGTGACTCCCAGAAGCTTCATCATCAGGGTGGTAACTCCCAGAGGCTTTGTCATCGGATTTTTGATTCCCGGAAGATTCATTATCGGGGTGGTGACTCCCGGAAGATTCATTATCGGGGTGGTGACTCCCAGAAGCTTCATCAATGGGGTGGTGATTCCCAGAAGCTTCATCATATGTACAGTGATTCTCAGAAACTTCATCATCAGGGTGGTGACTCCCAGAAGCTACATCATCACGATTGTGAATCTCAGAAGCTTCATCATCGGTTTGGTGAATCCCAGAAGTTTCATCATCGGGGTATGATTCTCAGAAGCTTCAGCACTGGGGAGGTGGCTCCCAGAAGCTTCATAATCGGAGTGGTGACTCCCAGAATATTTATCATTGGGATGCTGACTCCCAGAGGTTTCATCATCATCGGGATGGTAACTCTCAGAAGCTTCATCATCATCGGGGTGGTGACTCCCTGAAGATTCATCATCAGGGTGGTGATTCCCAGATTTGTCATCGTTGTGGTGACTCCCAGAAGCTTCATCAACGTGGTGGTGACTCCCAGAATTTTCATCATCTGGGTGGTGACTCCCAGAAGCTTCATCATCAGGTTGGTGATTCCCAGAAAGTTCATCATCGGGCTGGTGACTCCCAGAAGCTTCGTCATCATTGGGGTGGCAACTCCCAGAAGCTTCCTCATCATCGGGGTGCTGATTCCCAGAAGCGTCATCATCATCAGGGTGACGACTCCCAGAAGCTTCATCATCATCGTGGTGGTGACTCCCGAAAGCTTCATCATCGGGGTGGTGACTCCAAAAGGCTTCATCATAATTGGGGTGGTGACTCCCAGAAAATTCATCATCATCGGGGTGTTGAGTCCCAGAAGCATCATCATCGGGGTTTGCTTCCCAAAATCTTCCTCATCAGGGTGGCGACTCCCAGAAATTTCATCATCAGAGTGTGGATTCCCAGAAATTCATCATCAGGTAGTGACTCCCAGAAGCTTCATCATCAGGATCTTGACTCCCAGAAGCTTCATCACCGGGATGGTGTATCCCAGAATCTTCCTCATCGGGGTGGTGAATCCCAGAAGATTCATCATCGGGGTGGACACTCCCAGAAGCCTTATCATTGGGGTGGTGACTCCCAGAAGCTTCATAATCATCAGGGTGGTTACTCCCAGAGGCTTTATCATCATCGGGTAGGTGATTCCCAGAAGCTTCATCATCATCGGGGTGTTCAGCCCCAGCATCTTCATCATCGGGGTGGTCATTACCAAAAGCTTCATCATTGGGGTGGTGACTCCAAGAGGCTTCATTATCTGGGTGGGGACTCACAGAAGCCTCATCATCATCATGGTGCTGAATACCAGAAACTTCGTAATCGGTGTGGTGACTTCGAGAAGCTTCATCATCATCTGGATGGTGACTCCCAGAAACTTCATCATCATTGGTGTGTTGACTTGCAGAAGCTTCAGCATCGGGGTGTTGATTCCCAGAAGCTTCATCATTGGGGTGGTGACTCCCAGAAGTTCATCATCGGGGTGGAGACTCTCAGAAGCTTCATCATCGGGGTGTTGTCTCCCAGAGGCTTCGTCATCAGGATGGTGATTCCCAGAAGCTTCATTATTGGGTTGGTGACTCCCAGAAGCTTCATCATCGGGGTGTTTACTGCCAGAAACTTCATCATCGGGGTGGTGATTCTCAGATTTGTCATTGGGGTGGTGACTCCCAGAGGCTTCATCATCGGAGTGGTGAGTCGCAGAAGCTTTATAATCATCGGTGAGGTAACTCCCAGAAGCTTCCTCATTATCGTGGTGGTGAGTCCCAGAATCTTCATCATAGGGGTGGTGATTACCAAAAGATTCATCATGGGGGTGGTGACTCCCAGAAGCTTCATAATTGGGGTGGTAACTCCCAGAGGCTTCATCATCAGGTTCGTGATTCCCAGAAGCTTCATATTCAGGGTGCTGAATCCCGGAAGCTTCATCATCAGGGTGGTGACTCCCAGAAGCTTCACCATTGGGATGGTGATTCCTATAAGCTTCAAAATCGGGGTGGTGACTCCCAGAAGCTTCATGATCGGTTTTGGGACCTCCAGAAGCCTCATCATCGGGGTGGTGACTCCCAGAAGCTTTGTCATCGGGGTGGTGACTCACAGAACCTTTATCACTGGGGTGGTGTCTCCCAGAAGCTTTGCCATCATTTGGGGGGTGACTCCTAGAAACTTCATCATCATCGGGGTGTTGACTCCCAGAAACTTCATAATCATAGGGATGGACACTCACAGTATTTTCATCAACAACGCTGTGGTGATTCCCATAATTTTCATCATGAGATTGCTGAATCCTAGAACTTTCATCATCAGGGTGATGAATCCCAGAAGATTCTTCATCAGATTGGTGACTCCCAGAGGCTTCATCATCAGCGTGGTGAATCCCAGAGGCTTCATCATCGGGGTGGTGACTCTCAGAAGCTTCATCATCATCGTAATGGAGACTCCCAGGAGCTTCATCATCGGGGTGGTGATTCCCAGAAGATTCATAATAGTGGTGGTGACTCCCAGAAGATTCATCATTGGGATGGTGACTCCCACAAATTTCATCATCAGTGTTTTTGAATCCCAGAAGCTTCCTCATCAGGGTGCTGACTCCCATAATTTTCAACATCATGGTGATGACTGCCAGAAGCTTCTTCATCATCAGGGTGGTGACTCCCAGAAGCTTCATCATCGGGGTGATGACTCTCAGAAGCTTCATTATCTTCGGGGTGGTTAACTCCCAGAAGCTTCATCAGAATTGGGTGGTGACTCTCAGAAGCTTCATTATCTTCAGGGTGGCAACTCACAGAAGCTTCATCAGAATCGGGTGGCAACTCCCAGAAGTTTCAACATCGGGGTAGTGACCTCCAGAAGCTTTATCATCATCAGGGTAGTGACTCACAGAACCTTCATCATCGGGGTGGTGACTCCCAGAAGCTTCATCATCATCGGGACGGTGACTCCCAGAAGCTTCATCGTCATCAGGGTGGTGACTCCCAGAAGCTTCATCATTATCGGGGTGGTGACTCCCGGAAGCTTCATCATCATCAGGCTGGTGACTTCCACTAGATTCATCATCATCATCGAGATGGTGACTTCCAGAAGCATTGTGATCATGGTGTTGCTTCCCAAAATCTTCATCATCGGGTTGGCGACCCCCAGAAATTTCACCATCAGGGTGATGATTCCCCGAAGCTTCATAATCGGGGTGGTGACTCCCAGAAGCATCATGAGCAGGGTGGTGCTTCCCAAAATCTTCATCATTGGGGTGACGACTCCCAGAAATTTCATCTTCAGGGTGATGATTCCCCAAAGCTTCATAATCGGGGTGGCGACTCCCAGGATGTTCATCATCAGGGTGGTTACTCCCAGAAACTTTGTCTTTGGAGTGGTGATTCACAGAACCATCATCATTGGGGTGGTGTCTCCCAGAACCTTCATCATCATGTGGGGGGTGACTCCTAAAAGCTTCATCATCATCGGGGTTGTGACTCCAAGAAGCTTCATCATCATCAGGGTGGTGACTCCCAGAATCTTTATTATTATCGCTTTGGACACTCCCAGAATATTCATCATCGGGGTGGTGAATCCTAGAAGTTTCATCGTCGGGGAGATGAATCCCAGAAGCTTCATAATCGGATTGGTGATTCCCAGCAGCATCATCATCAAGGTGTTGAATCCCAGAAGCTTCATCTTCGGGGCGGTGACTCTGAGAAGCTTCATCATCATCGCGGTGGAGACTCCCAGAAGTTTCATCATCGGGGTGGTGATTCCAGAAACTTCGTCATCGTTGTGGTGACTCCTAGAAGCCTCATCATCAGTGTGGTGACTTCAAAAGCTTCATCATCACGTTGGTGAATCCCAGAAACTTCAACATCCGGGTGGTGACTCCAAGAAGCTTCATCATCATCGAGGTGGTGACTCCCAGAAGCTTCGTCATCATCGGGGTCGTGACTCCCGAAAGATTCATCATCATCGGGGTGGTGACTCCCAGAAGCATCATGATCAGGGTGGTGCTTCCCAAAATCATCGGGGTGTCAACTCCCAGAAGGTTCGTCATTGGGGTGGTGATCCCCAGAAGCTTCATCATCGGGGTGATCAATCCAAGAAGCTTCATCATCAGGGAGGTGAATCCCAGAATCTTCACAGTAGTGACTCCCAGAATGTTCATCATTGGTGTGTTGACCACCAGAAGCTTCATCATCGGGGTGTTGAATCCCAGAATCTTCATCATTGGTGTGGTGACTCCCAGAAACTTTGTCATCATCAGGGTGGTGACTCCCAAAAGATTCATCATCATCGAGGTGGTGACTCCCAGAAGCATCATGATCAAGGAGGTGCTTCCCAAAATCTTCATCATCGGGGTGTCGACTCCCAGAAGCTTCATCATTGGTGTGGTGATTCCCAGAAGCTTCATCACTGGGGTGGTGAGTGCCAGAATCTTCATCATCGGTGTATTGACCACCAGAAGCTTCATCATTGGGGTGCTGAATCCCAGAATCTTCATCATCAGGGTGGTGACTCCCAGAAGCATCATCATCAGTGTGGGGACTCCCAGAAGCCTCATCACCGGGGTCGTGACTCCCAGAAGCTTCATCATCATTGGGGTGGTGACTCCCAGAAGATTCGTCATCAGGGTGGTGACTCACTGAACCTTCATCATTGGTGTGGTGTCTCTCAGAAGCTTCATCATCATTGGGGAGGTGACTCCTAGAAGCTTCATCATCATCAGGGTGTTCACTCCCAGAAACTTCATCATCATCCGGGTGGATACTCCCAGAATCTTCATCATCATCGTGGTGGTGACTCCCACAATCTTCATCATGGGATTAGTGAATCCTAGAAGTTTCATCATCGGGGTGATGAATCCCAGAGGCTTGATCATCGGGCTTGTGACTCCCAGAGGCTTCATCATCGGGGTGGTGAATCCCAGAAGATTCATCATCGCAGTGGTGATTCCCAGAAATTTCATCATCGGGGTGATGATTCCGAGAAGTTTCATCATCGGGGTTTGGACTCCCAGAAGTTTCGTCAATGGGATGTTTAATCCCAGAATCTTTGTCATCATCATGGTGACTCCAACAAGCTTCATCACTGGTGTGGGGAATCCCAGAAGCCTCATCTTCGGTGTGGTGACTCCCAGAAGCTTCATCATCATCAGGGTGGTTATTCCCAGAAACTTCATCATGGGAGTGGTGAATCTCAGAAATTTCATCATCGAGATTATGAATCCCAGAAGCTTCATCATCAGGATGGTGACTCCAAGAGGCTTCATCATCGGTTTGGAGAATCCCAGAAGCTTCATCATATTGGTGGTGACTCTCATAATCTTCATCACCATTGCGGTGGTTACTCCCAGAAGCTTCATCATCGGCGTGGTGATTCTGAGATGCTTCATCATCGTTGTGTTGACTCACAAATGCTTCATCATTGGGGTGGTGACTCCGAGAAGCTTCTTTTTCAGGGTGGTTACTCCCAGATGCTTCATCATCGGGGTGGCGACTCCCAGAAACTTCATCAATGGTGTGGTGATTCCGATAAGCTTCATTATCGGGTATATGAATCTCAGAAGCTTCATCATCCGAGAGGTGACTCCCATAATTTTCATCATCGCGGTGATGACTCCCAGAAGCTTCTTCATCAGCAGGGTGGTGACTCCCAGAACCTTCATCATCGGGTTGGTCAATCCCAGAAGCTTCATCATCAGGGTGGTGACTCCCAGAAGCTTCAGCATCGGAGTGGTGACACCCAGAAATTTCTTCATTGTGGTGGTGACTCCCAGAAATTTCATCATCGGTGTAGTGACTCCCATAAGCTTCTTCATCGGGGTAGTGAGTCACAGAAACTTCATCATCATCAGGGTGTTGACTCCCAGAAGTTTCATCATTGGGGTGATGACTCCCAGAAACTTCATCATCATCAGGATGGTGACTCTGAGAAGCTTCATTATCATCTTGGTGGTGTCTCCCAGAAGCTTCATCATTGGTATGGTGATTCTCTGAAACTTCATCATCAGGGTGATGATTCCCAGAAGTTTCATCATTGCGGTGGTGGATCCCAGAAGCTTCATCGTCGGGTTGTTGACACTCAGAAGCTTCACCATCATCGGGGTGGTGACTCCCTGTAGCTTCGTCAACAGGATGTTGATTTCCAGAAGCTTCATCATCATTGTAGTGACTCCCAAAAGCTTCATCATTGGGGTGGTGACTCCCAGAAGCTTCATCATTAGGTTGGTGATTCCCAGAAACTTCATCATCGGGGTGGTGAGTCAGAGAAGCTTCATCATCGGGGTGTTGACTCCCAGAAGCTTCATCATCTTCATAGTGCTGTCACCCAGAAGCTTCACCATCATCGTGGTGTTTACTCCCAGAAGCTTCGTCATTATTGGCGTGGTGACACTGAGAAGCTTCATTATCATTGGGGTGGTGACTCCCAAAACCTTCATCATCATCGAGGTGGTGACTCCCAGAAGCTTAGTCATCATCGGGGTGGTGATTCACAAAAGATTCATCATCATCTGGATGTTGACTCCCTGAAGCTTCATCATCATGGTGATGATTCGGTGAAAATTCATCATCGCTGTTTTGACTCACAGAAGCTTCATCATTGGGGTGGTGATTCCCAGAAGCTTCTTCATCGGGGTGGTTACTCCCAGAATATTCATCATCATCGTGGTGTTGATTCACAGATGCTTCGTCATCATTGGGGTGGTGACTCCCAGAAGCTTCATCATCATCAATGTGATGAGTCCCAGAAACATCATGATAGGGGTTGTGCTTCTCAAAGTCTTCATCATCGGGGTGGCAACTCCCAGAAGTTTCATCATCCGGGTGGTGATTTCCAGAAGCTTCATCATCGTGGTGGTGACTCCCAGAAGGTTCATCATCGGGATTTTGACTCCCAGAATCTTCATCATCTTCGAGGTGGAGACTCTGAGAACCTTCATCATCAGCATGGTGGTGACTCCCAAAAGCTTCATCATCATCGGGGTGGTGAGTCCCAGAAGATTCATCATCATCGGGGTAGTGACTCCCAGAAGCTCCATCATCATATGGGTGGTGGCTCCCCGAAGCTTCTTCCTCAGGGTGGTGACTCTCAGAAGCTTCATCTTGGCGGTGGTGAATCTCAGAAGCTTCATCATCATGGTGGTGACTCTCAGAATCTTCTTCATCATCAGAGGAGTGTTGGCTCCCTGAAGCTTCATCTTCGGGGCGGTGATTCCAGCGGCGTCATCATCGTTGTGATTACTCCAAGAAGCTTCATCATCAGGGTGGTGATTTCCAGAAGCTTCATCGTCGGGGTGGTGACTCTCAGAAGCTTCATCATCTGAGTGGTGATTCCCAGAAACTTCATCATCAGGGTGGTGATTCCGAGAAGCTTCATCATCGGGGTTGTGACTCCCAGAAGCTCCATCATCTTCAAGATGGAGACTCCCAGAGGCTTCATCATCATCGGGGAGGTGACTCCCAGAAGCTTCATCATCATAGATGTGGTGAATCCCAGAAGCTTCATCATCATCAGGGTGGTGAATCTCAGAAGCTTCATCAACATAGGGGTGGTGACTCCCAGAAGTTTCATCATCATCGGGGTGGTGACTACCAGAAGATTAAGCATTATCTGGGTAGTGAGTCCCAAAATCATCATCAGCGGTGTGGTGTTTTCCAAAATCTCCATCATTGGAGTGTTCACTCCCAGAAGTTTCATCATCGGGGTGGTGATTCCCACAATCTTCGTCATTGGGTGGTGACATCCAGAAGCTTCATCAATGGGAGTTTACTTCCGGAAGCTTCATCATCGTGATGGTGAATCCCAGAATCTTCATCGGGGTGGTGACTCCCAGAAGCCTCATCATCATTGGGATGGAGACTTCCAGAAGCTTCGTCATCGAGGTGGTGACTCACAGAAGCTTCATCTTTTGGGTGGTTTCTAAATGAAGCTTCATCATCAATGGGGTAGTGACTCCCAGTAGATTCATCATCATCGGGGTGGTGACTTCCAAAAGCTTCATCATCATCCTGTTGGTGAATCGCAGTACATTCATCATGAGGGTGGTTTATCCCAGAAGTTTGATCATCGGGATGATGAATCCCAGGAGCTTCATCATCTGGTTGTTCATGCCCAGAAGCTTCATCATTGGTGTGGTGAATCCCAGAATCTTCATCATTGTGGTGGCGAATCTCAGACGCTTCATCATCATCGCTCTGGTGAATCCCAGAAGCTTCATCATCGGGGTGGTGATTCCCAGATGCTTCATCATCGTTTTGGTGACTCACAGAAGCTTCTTCATCTGGGTGGTGAATCCCAGAAGTTTCATCATCGGGGTGGTGATTCCGAGAAGCTTCATCATCGGGGTTATGAATCCCAGAAGCTTCAACATCTGGTTGGTGACTCCCATAATTTTCATCATCACGGTGGTGACTCCCAGAAGCTTCTTCATCATCAAGTTGGTGACTCCCAGAAGCTTCGGCAAAGGGCGGGTGACTCCCAGAATCTTCATCATCGTCAGGTGGTGATTCCCAGAATCTTCATCATCATCGGTGTGGTTACTCCCAGAAGCATCATCATTGGGGTTGTGACTACCAAAAGCTTCATCATCACAGTTGTGTTTCCCAGAATCTTCATCATTGGGGTGGTGACTCCCAAAAGCTTCATCATCGGGGTGGTGTCTTCCAGAAGTTTCATCATCATCAGGGTGGTGACTCCAAGAAGCTTAAATCTTTGTTTGTGTGGTGACTCTCAGAAGCTTCATCATCGTGGTGGTGACTCCCAGAGGCTTCATCATCATCGGGGTGATGACTCCTAGAATCTTCATCATCGAGGTGGTGAATCCCAGAAGCTTCATCATTGGGGTGGTGGCTCTCAAAAGCTTCATCATCGGAGTGGTGACTCCCAGGGGATTCATCATCAGGATGGTTTTTCCCAGAAGCTTCATCACCGGGTTGATGACTCCCAGAAGCTTCATCATCGGGGTGGTGACTCCCAGAAACATCATCATCTGAGTGTTGATTCTCAGAAGATTCTTCATCAGGGTGGTGACTCCCAGAAGCTTCATCATCATGGTGGTTACTCCCAGAAGCTTTATCATCATCACGCTCGTGACTCCCAGAAGCTTCTACATCATCGGGGTGGTGACTAACAGCAGCTTCATCATCGGGATGGTGACTCCCAGAGGATTCATCATCATCAGGTGGTGGTTCCCAGAAGTACCATCAGCGGGGTGGTGCTTCACAAAATCTTCATCATCGCAGTGGTGACTCCCAGAAGTTTCATCATTGTGGTGGTGATTCCCAGAAGCTTCATCATTGGGTGGTGACTCCCAGAAGCTTCATCATCGTGGTGGTGATTCTCAGATGCTTCATCAACGGGGTGGTGATTCCCAAAAGCTTTGTCATCGGGTTGGTGCCTCCCAGAAGCTTCATCATTGGGGTGGTGATTTCCAGAGTCTTCATCATCGAGGTGGTGATTCTCAGAAGATTCATCATCGGGGTGGTGAATCACAGAAGCTTCCTCATGGTGGTGGTGAATCCCAGAAGCTTCATCATCATCACGTTGGGGACTTCCAGAAGTTTCATCATCATTGTGGTGGTGAATCCCAGAAGCTTCATCATCATCGGGGTGGTGACTCCCTGAAGGTTCAACTGGGTGGTGATTCCCAGAAACTTAGTCATTGTTGTGGTTACTCCTCGTAGCTTCATCATCGGTGTGGTGACTTCCAGAAGGTTCATAATCATGGTGGTGACTCTCAGAAGCTTCATCATCATCGGCGTGGTGACTCCCTGAAATTTCATCATAGGGGTGTTGATTCCCAGAAGATTCGTCATCATTGTGGTGACACCCAGAATCTTCATCATCAGAGTGGTGATTCCCAGAAGCTCCATCACCGGGTTGGTGACTCCCAGATGCTTCATCATAGGGGTGGTGATTCCCAGAAACTTCATCATCGGGGTGATGACTCCAAGAAGCTTCATCATCGGGGTTTTTACTCCGAGAAGCTTCATCATCTTCGAGATGGGGACACCCAGAAGCTTCATCATCATCGGGGTAGTGACTCCCAGTAGCTTCATCATCATCAGTGTGCTGAATCCTAGAAGATTCATCATCATCGGGGTGGTGACTCCCAGAAGCTTTATCATCTTAGGGGTGGTGTTTCCCAGATGCTTCATCATCATCGGGGTGGTGACTACCAGAAGCTTCATCATCATCGGGGTCGTGATTCCCCAAAGCTTCATCATTGGGGTGGTGATTCCCAGAAGCTTCATCATTGTGGTGGTGAATCCGAGAAGCTTCATCATTGGGGTGGTGACACCCAGAAGCCTCATCATCATCAGGGTGGTGACTCCCTGAAGCTTCATCAACTGGGTGGTGATTCCCAGAAGCTTAATCATCGTGTGGTGACTCCCCGAAGCTTCATCATCGGGGTTGTGATTTCCAGAAGCTTCATTATCGTGATGGTGAGTCTCTGAAGCTTCTTCATCATCACTGTGGTGACTCCCTGAAGTTTCTTCATCGAAGTAGTGATACCCAGAAGCTTCATCATTAGGTTGGTGACTCCCAGAAACTTCATGACCCTTGTGGTGACTCCCAGAATCTTTGTCATCAAGGTGGTGACTCACAGAAGCCTCATCATCATCAGTGTGGTGACTCCCAGAAACTTTTTCATCGGAGTGGTGACTCTCAGAAGCTTCATCATCATCGGGTTGGTGATTCCCAGAAGCTTCATAATCTTCGGGGTGGTGACTCCCAGAAGCTTCATCATCATCGGGGTGGTGACTGCCTGAAGATTCATCATCGGGCTGGTGATTCCTAGGAGCTTAATCCTCGTTGTGGTCATTCTCAGAATCTTCATCATCGGTGTGTTGACTACCAGAAGCTTCATCATCGAGGTGGTAACTCCCAGAAGCTTCATCATCGGGGTGGTGATTCCCAGAAATTTTATCATCTCAGTGGTGACTATGAAAAGCTTCGTCATCGGGTTTATGGCTCCCAGAAGCTTCATCATCCTTGAGGTGGAGACTCCCAGAAGCTTAATCATCATTGGGATGATGACTCAAAGAAGCTTCATCATCATCGGGGTGGTGACTCCAAGAAGCTTCATCATCGTTGGGGTGGTGACTCACAGAAGCTTCATTATCATTGCTTAGGTGACTCCCAGAAGTTTCATCATCATCTGTGTGGTGAGTCCCAGTAGCTTCGTCATCATCGGGGTGGTGACTCCCAGAAGATTCATCATCATCTGGTTAGTAATTCCCAGAACTTCACCCTCGGAGTGTTGACTCCCAGAAGCTTTATCATTGGCATTTTGACTCTTGGAAGCTTCATCATCATCAGGGGGATGACTCCCAGTAGCATCATCATCAGGGTGGTGATTCCCAGAACCTTCATCATCAGGGTTGTGATTCCCTGAAGCTTCATCATCGGAGTGGTGATTCCCAGAGGCTTCATCATCGTTATAGTGTCTCCCAGAAGCTTCCACATCGAGGAAGTGGCTCCCAGAAGCTTCATCATCTTTGGGGTGGTGACTCCCAGAAGATTCATCATCATCTGGGTTGTGACTCCCAGAAGCATCATGATCAGGGTGGTGCTTCCCAAAATATTCATCATCGGCGTGGGGACTCCCAGAATCCTCATCATCAGGTTGGTGACTCCCAGAAGCTTCATCATCAATGGTTTGTTGACTCCATGATGCTTCGTCATCAGGGTGGTTACACACAGAACTTTCATCATTGAGGTGGTGTCTCCCAGAAACTTCGTCATCATTGGGGGATGACTCCTAGATGTGTCATCATAATTGGGGTGGTGACTTCCAGAAGATTCACCATCATCTGTATGGAGACCCCCAGAATGTTCATCATCATTGCAGTGCTGACTCCCAGAATCTTTACCATCGGGGTGGTGAATCCTAGAATTTTCATCATCGGAGTGAGGAATCCCAGAAGCTTCAACATCGGGTTGGTGACTCCCAGAGGCTTCATCATCGGGGTGGTGAATCCCAGAAGCTTCATCATCGGGGTGTTGACTCTCAGAAGCTTCATCATCATCACCATCGAGACTCCCAGAAGCTACATCATCGGGGTGATGATTCCCAGAAGCCTCATAATCGGGGTGATGATTCCCAGAAGCTTTATCTTTGGAGTGGTGACTAACAGAAGCTTCATCATCGGGGTTGTGATTCCCAGAAACTTCATCATCGAGGTAATGACTCTGGGAAGCTTCATTATGAGGTTGGTGACTCACGTAATTTTCGTCATCACAGTGATGACTCCCAGAAGATTCTTCATCATCAGGGTGGCAACTCCCAGAAGCTTCATCATCAGGTGGTGATTCCCAGAATCTTCATCATCAGGGTGGTGACTCCTAGAAGCTTTATCATCATTGGCATGGTGACTCCTAGAAACTTCAACATCGTCGGTGTGGAGAATCTCAGAAGCTTCATCATCGGGGCGGTGACTCCCAGAAGCTTCATCATTGGGGTGGTGACTCCCAGAAGCTTCTTCATCGGGGTGGTGAATCCCAGAAGCTTCATAATCGGGGTGGTGACTCTCAGAAGCA
>NW_026652716.1:0-17804 GCF_009828535.3 Hylobates moloch
CAGCCTGGGTGACAGAGTCACACTCTGTTTCAAAAAAAAAAAAAAAAAGTTAAAATGATAAATATTGTTATATATATTCTACCAAAAATTTTTTTGAAATAGGAAATATAAAACTGTTTCCACCAGCACATCACTCAGGTCAGAGAGAGCCACCAAGCAGCAGGCCTCCTAGGGGCGCATGGGTCTGAGAGAACAGCTGTCCTCAGGATAAGGGTACTGGTGTCTGCAGAGCCCAAGGGGGCTGAATGATGGCAGTGAGTCTCTGGCAATACAGATGATACTGATTCTTCATAGAGTTAAACTCTGAGCCACAGTAGGCAGAGCCCAGGTCATGCTGGTCATTATGATAAAGTCCTGGGCGCGAGGAAGTGGGCGCTCCACTGCAGAACGAGTGGTGAACCTCAGACACCATGGAAAACAGAAGATTCACAAGACAGAATCCTGGTGCGAACATTTCCACAGGATGGGGACAGAAACATATCTTTCAACTACCTGTGGTATCCACTAATCCTCTGGTAAGAAAGGACTGAAGGCTCATGCCAAGGCCTACTGCATGAGACAGAATGTTGTCCAAACAACAAGTGCCTGGGACTACTGAACACTGCCCATAGCTCCAAGAAAAGTGATACACATTTTCATCATTAATACTTTGGCATGAATTAGCTTGCTAAGGAGATAAGCAAGTTAATAACTTTCCAAGGCGCGAAGAAAGAAGATCCAGGTGAATAAGTTTTTGTTTTTTGTTTTTGAGACGGAGTCTCGCTCTGTCACCCAGGCTGGAGTGCAGTGGCATGATCTCTGCTCACTGCAACCTCCACCTCCCGAGTTCAAGCAATTCTCCTGCCCCAGCCTCTTGAGTCGCTGGGATTACAGGCACCCACCAGCACGCCCAGCTAATTTTTGTATTTTTTAGTAGAGACAAGGTTTCACCGTGTTGGCCAGGCTGGTCTCAAACTCCCAGCCTCAGGTGATTTGCCCGCCTCATCCTCCCAAAGTGCTGGGATTACAGGCGTGAGCCTCTGTGCCTAGCCCCAGGTGAATAAGTTTTGTAGGAGACAGAGATACTATTGAGGAAGAAGCAAGGGATAGAGCCTAAGTGGATAGCCAGAGTGAAGCCCAAGAGGGCTGGAGGCCGCAGGAGGGGAGGCTCTGAAATATCCAAAGGAAGCTCAGAGGGCACAAAAGAGAAGATCTGGCTTCTTTCCAAACACTAGTGTCCATGAAATGGAGCCATCTAACCTCCAGAGAGTAGTGAGAGCCTCTCATCAAGTGCCCTTCCCTAGCTAAAGCAGGGGCCCTGGAGCCACAGTTACACTCAGGCAAGCTCGTTCTCATTTTTAGACCTTATTGATGTGTATAGGTAGCATGACATGACAGTGAGGGGAAAGACATCGGGACTTTGAAGCCAGTCTTCGGGATGAATCCTGCTTCTTCCACTTACTGGCTTAGGAATTACTTAAATTCCCTGAGAATCAGCTTATTCATTCATAGAATGGGTTAATATCAACTTAAGGTAACACCATATACCATGGTAATTCCTATTAGGTAAGTAGGTGCTATGGATTGGATATTTGTGACCCCCACCCCACCCCACCCCACCCAGAATTCATATGTTGAAATTTAAACCCCAATGTGATGGTATTAGGAGGTAGGGCCCTTTGGGAGGTGATTAGGTCATAAGAGCAGAGCCCTCATGAATGGTGTTGGTGCCTTATAAAAGAGGCCCCAGAAAGCTCTAGCCCCCATTCTGCCATGTAAGGATACAAGAAGTTGGCAGTCTGCAACTCATAAGAGAGCCTGCCATCAGGCAAGGGATGGTGGCTCACGCCTGTAATCCCAAAACTTTGGGAGACCAAGGCAGGTGGATCAGTTGAGGTCAGGAGTTCGAGACCGGCCTGGCCAACATGCTGAAACACGTCTCTACTAAAGATGCAAAATTAGCTGGTGGCGCATGCCTGTAGTCCCAGCGACGTGGGAGTCTGAGGCAGGAGAATCGCTTGAACCTGGGAGGCAGAGGTTGCAGCGAGCCGAGATCGCAGCACTGTACGCCAGCCTGTGCGACAGAGTGAGACTCCATCTCAAAAAACACACAAAAAAGAAGAAGGAAGCCTGCATCAGAAGCCAACCATGCTGGCACCCTGATCTTGGACTTCCAGTCTCCAGAACTTTGAGAAATAAATTTCTGCTGTTTATAAGCCACCCAGCCTATGATACCCTGTTAGGGCAGCCCACTGCCTGCAAGAGCAGGTAATACTTAATGCCATGTCCAGCACACAGTTACATGTTCGCTTAGATGTTCATGTCCTTCTTCCATCCCTAGTTCCAGTCCTGTGCTCTGCCTACCCTGGAGTGAGCATGTTGCTGTTTCATTCATTCTGCTCCCTGAATTTGAGATGTCAGAGGTCAGTGCCTTCTTTTTAGCCAGCACTGTAAGAATTTGTAGCCTTTATTTTCACATTGCCCTTCCTCTGAGGCTCTCTAAGGGCTTAGCAGCCTCCAAGGGGGAAATATAAACAATTTCTATTTTACCAAGAGGGAAGCTGGAACACGATGCAAGATCAGCTGTTTTTCAAAAAAAAAAAATAAATAGAAATTTCAAATTTTCTTCCATTCCCATGGTTCATTCCACTGTGTAAATGGCTGTCCTGGAAACCAGCCAAAAGCAGCCAGCAATCAGGGACCATTGCGGGCTCATGGGGACTGCTGAGCAGGGGCTGGCTAGAGGAAGATTTTCAGTGATCGCATCTTCTGCAACCCTCTCAAACTGCCCCTCCCAAATGATGACACGTTCAGCTCAAGAGTCATTTCATTCTGAAACAATTGCCAAGCACCAGGCATGCCCAGCCTGTGGATAGGAATGAATGACGTGCTTCCTCTGATCTGTGTCTGTCCCTTTGAGAAAACACTCATTGCTAAATGATGTTAACCTCTTGTAACACCTCCTATTTATAGCCACTTGAGTGAGTGATAAATCAGGTTATAATCTGACAGGATGTTTAAAGACGTATTAGAATCAAATTAAATGACAGGGCCTCAGACATCATACACACTTTTAAAGAACAGAGCCAGAACACATTATCCCTGCCCAGTTTCAATGCATACCCACTGAACCCTAATTTTTGTAAAAGGACTTGGCTTATGTCATAAGGTTGACTCTAAGATTAACTATGTCTCCTCCAACTTTAATCAAGCCCCATGTACCCAGCCAGCTCATTCCAAAAGCTGGAGATAGAAATGATTTCTCTGGAATGTTATCATTATGCTGTGAGCTCAGACACTGCTGGTAGAAACCATACTCTCATCCATATCCGTAGGGAGCACCTACTTCATGACAGCCACTGCCTGGGGCACTAGGGGGACAGCGGTGAACAAAGAAGACATCATTTGTACCCTCGTGGAGCTAGCTTGGTGAGGAGATAGATATTAAGCAAATAACCCAACAAATAAATGGCCGGGTTGCTGGGTTCCACTGTTGAAATTATGCTATTTGGCCTCTGTTTCAGTCTCTCTCTTCATCCATCCCTTATAGCTCCACTGTCTTCTATTTGGCTTCATTTTCCATAAGATTCTACGTGACTAAGGTGGCCACTTGCGGCTCCTGACTACTGTGGTGCTAATGAATGATGACCCCAGAGCAATGACTGTCCCCAGAGTACCACCAAAGTTTCAAGGAGGATGCTGACTGGACTGATTCAGATCACGTGCCCGTTCTGGACCCATCAGGAAGAACTGCAGAAGAAATAATCCGGCCAGCCCAGGTTGCATGCACACTCTCAAGGTGGGAAGAGGGAGGGGTGGTGTTGGTGCCCCTGGCACCTTATGGCAGAACAGGATTCCGATGGCACAGGAGAGAGTGGTTTCCCAAATGAAAGGATGGTAGGCTAGTGAATGTTTGTCCATGAGTGTTAGAGAGTTGATGTTTAAAGTTGGTCAAGTCAAAGAAGAAAAGAGGGAGCGGTGTAAATTGTGTTTTTTTCGGTGTTTCTTCCACCTCATCTTGAGGTGTGCAACATGGTAGAAAGAGAGAGGCCTTCAGGACCAGGCAGATGTGGGCCCACATCCTGCCCCCATCACTTCTTAGTGGCTATGTGGCCTTGCGCAAGTCATCTAACCCTCTCTGAGACAGTTCCTTGCTGGTATCATGGCGATAGAAGCTCCATATGGGAAAATGAAGTGATAGGATTTTTTTTTTTTTTTTTGAGTTTTGCTCTGTCACCCAGGCTGGAGTGAAGAGGTGCAATCTCGGCTCACTGCAACCTCCACCCCCCAGGTTCAAGCAATTCTCCTGCCTCAGCCTCCCAAGTAGCTGGGATTATAGACACCTGCCACTAAGGCCAGCTAATTTTTGTATTTTTAGTACAGACGGGATTTCCCCATGTTGGCCAGGCTGGTCAAGTGATAGAATTTAAAGAAGTAGGCCAGGCGCGGTGGCTCATGCCTGTAATCCCAGCACTTTGGGAGGCCAAGGCAGGCAGATCATGAGGTCAAGAGATGGAGACCATCCTGGCCAATATGGTGAAACCTCGGCTCTACTAAAAATACAAAAATTAGCTGGGTGTGGTGGTGCACACCTGTAGTCCCAGCTACTCAGGAGGATAAGGCAGTAGAATTGCTTGAACCTGGGAGGCAAAGGTTGCAGTGAGCTGAGATTGTGCCACTGCACTCCAGCCTGGCAACAGAGCAAGACTCCATCTCAAAAAAAAAAAAAAAAAAAAGAAGAAGAAGAAGAATTTAAAGAAGTACTTCATTACTGGGAGCACTGGAGGTACCTACTGGATGGTGGGTATTTAGAAATCTCCCTGCAGTATCACGTCCTGTAACAAGCATTGTAAATAGTCTCCAGAACTCTGCAGTGGGACGAGTGAGTGATGCTTACAGACAAGAGAAAGAAACAAAATATAAACAAATAAATAAATAAGCACTTCCATATTCTGATAAGTGCTCTGATGTAAATAAACAATGTGACAAGATGATACAGAGTAATAAGGGTGGAGGGCTCCTTAGACAGGCGAGACCAGAAAAGCATCCATGAGAAGATGACCTGTGAACTGAATCCTGAAAGATGAGAAAGGGATTGCTATGCAAAGAATACAGGCAGAGGATTCTAGACAGAGGTAACAGCAAGTGCAAAGGCCACGAGGCAGGAAAGGGGTGGGTGTGTTGAAGAAACAGAAGGAAGGCCAGTGGTTTGAATGGTGAGATTAAAGAGGTGGGTAGGAAACAGATCATAGAAGGCCTTCTAAGACACAGCAAGAAGTTTGGGGCCAGGTACCAGGGCTCATACCTGTAATTGCAGCACTCTGGGAGGCTGAGGCGAGAGGATTGCTTGAGCCCAGAGGTCAAGGCTGCAGTGAGCTGTGATTGCACCACTGCACTCCAGCCTGGGTGAGAGAGTGAGACCCTATCTCAAAAAAAATTAAAGGAAAAAAAAAGAAGTAATTTGGGTTTTACATTGAATTATATATCTGGTTAAAATTCTAGTAAGATAATTCAGGTTGTTGGGTACAAAAATAGGTAGATAAGGGCATACGTGGAGACCAGTTAGGAGACCATTGCAATTGTCTAGAGAATAGACAATTGGGGCCCAGCCTAAGGTGATGGTACTGGAGATGGGGAGAAATGAATGGATTAAAGATGTTTTTGGTGGGCCGGGTGCGGTGGCTCACGCGTGTAATCCCAGCACCCCAGGCGGGCTGATCACTTGAGGTCAGGAGTTCAAGGCCAGCCTGGCTAACATGGTGAAACCCCGTTTCTACTAAAAATACAAAAATCAGCAGGGTGTGGTGGTGTGCACCTGTAATCCCAGCTACTCAGGAGGCTGAGGCAGGAGAATCGCTTGAAACCAGGAGATGGAGGTTGCGGTGAGCCAAGATTGCAGCACTGCACTCCAGCTTGGGCAACAGAGTGAGACTCAGTCTCCAAAAAAAAAAAAAAAAAAAAAAGATGTATTTTGGTTGTAGGACCAGGAAGACTCAGAGATGGATTTGTACATGGAAGGAAGTAAAAGGGAGGAATTAAAGATAAATCTTGACACTGGGGTATAAATAACTACCTGGGAGTGTATGGGGCCATTTCTTGAGATGGGGAAGATTTGGGATGAAAGAGATTGAAGATGTTGAGTCTGAGATGCCTATGGGGTCTTAGGTAGTAGCAGGGATTAAGACAACAGATGGGCAAGTTTGGGTCTCAAGGGAGAGGCCAGGGCTGGGGTACAAATTCGAAGACATGGGCATGGATGAGATCTCAAGAGACTAGATGAGAAGGGAAGAGGTGCCAGCCTTTAGGCTCTGCTATCTGAGCCCTGAGACCCATAGAAAAGCCATAGAAAAGAAAAGAAGATCTAGGAGGGAAATCAGGAGAGCTGGAGTGATAGAGACCAAGAGAGGAAAATATTTCAAAAAAAGGAAGCATTCGACTCTGGTATAAGATGTTGAAAGACTAGTGAAATGAGGACAAGGAAATGAACTTTAAATTTAGAAGAAGAAAAAAAATCAACCCTTTACAGTGGTGCCCCCAAACTGACCCTTCTAAAACAAATCTGATCATGTTCCTCCCTTGATTAAAAGATTCAAGCCTGGCACAGTGGCTCGAGCCTGAGGCAGGAGGATTGCTGGAGCCCAGGAGTTCAAGACCAGCCTGAGCAACACAGTGAGACCCTATCTCTTAAAAATTTTTTAAAATTCAGTGGCTCATCACAACTTCTTATTTTATTTTAACTTATTTTTGAGACCAAGTCTCACACTGTCATGCAGGCTGGAGTGCAGTGGCGCAATCTCGGCTCACTGCAAGCTCTGCCTCCCAGGTTCACGCCATTCTCCTGCCTCAGCCTCCCGAGTAGCTGGGACTACAGGCACCCACCACCACGCCCAGCTTATTTTTTGTATTTTTAATAGAGATGGGTTTTCACCGTGTTAGCCAGGATGGGCATCACAGCTTCTTAACAGCTTAATTAACAATTTGGCCTCCATCTGCTCTCATTCCACACCCTACTCTGCCAGCTCTTCCTAAGAGCGGTGACCACCAGATTCCTCCTGCCTCAGTCGGCACCCTCTCTGTGTCTGTGCTCACGCTGGATATCTGTCTGCTTGGCCCTTCTCTTGCCCTGGTGGATGTGTACCCCTGACTCAGCTGAGCTGCAACTCCTTAGGTGAAAACTTCCCTGATTCTACCTCCAGACAGTGTTGTTTGAGGCATTCTCTAGGGACTCACAAACCTCCTCCGTGGATCTCTGACATAGTATAGTACTTCTCAGGTTCCTTTTTTTTTTTTTTTGAGACAGAGTCTAGCTCTGTTGCCCAGGCTGGAGTACAGTAGTGCGATCTCAGTTCATTGCAACCTCTGCCTCCCGGGTTCAAGCAATTCTCCTGCCTCAGCCTCCCGAGTAGCTGGGATTACAGGTGCCCACCACCACGCCCAGCTAATTTTTGTATTTTTAATAGAGATGGGGTTTCACTGTGTTGGCCAAGCTGTTCTTGAACTCCCGACCTCATGATCCACCCGCCTTGCTCTCCCAAAGTGCTGGAATTACAAGTGTGAGCCACTGCCCCTGGCCTCAGGTTGCATTTTAATCATTTTCATATTCGTGTCACCCATCAGACTATGAGCACCTTCACAGTGGGGACTGTGTTTTGTTCATCTTTAGTGCCCAGTACAATACCTAACCCAAAGTAGATGCTAAATAGGTATTGGTTAAATAAATTCCCAAAAGACCACTCTTTGAAATAGACATTCTAACCATTATAAAGGAAAAGCAAAGTTAAAATGTATCTTTTGAACTTGAGTATACACACAAGTTCTCATCACCCAAAAAATCATCTTAATGGTTAGAAACATATTAATACCCCTATTATGGGTTGAACTGTATCTCTCCCACCCCCCACCAAAATATTGAAGTCCTAACCCCAGTACCTCAAAATATGATCTTATTTGGAAATAGGGTCTTTACAGATGTAATCAAGTTAAAATGACTCAGTAGAGTGGGCTCTACTTCAATGTGGCTGGTGTTCTTATAAAAAGGGAAAATTTAGACATGGAGACAGACATGGTCAGAGGAAAATGATGTGAAGACCTGGAGTTGTGAAGACAAGGATTGAAGCAATGAATCTACAAGCTAAAGAGTGCCTGAAGCTACCAGAAGCGAGGACAGAGGCATGGAACAGTTCCTTCCCTAGCCCCCTTAGAGGGAACACAGCCCTGTCCGCACCTTAATTTTGGACCTGTGGCCTCCAGAACTGAGACAATAAATTTCTGTTCGTTTAAGCCGTTCAGGTTTTGTTTTGGCAGCCCTAGGAAGCTAACAGACCTCACAACATGACAGAAGCCAAAATATATTTTCTTTGCTTTATCCCTTTGGAACTCCAAAAATTTAATTATTTTCTTTTTTGCTGAAAAATTATTTTTATGCTGAAAAAAATCCAAGAAAACCCAAATAGCACTCTGTGCAATTTTGCCTAACAGAGAATTAAGAAGAATCCCAAAAGATCTCACTTTAATTGGGTTTAAATTAATCTACATTTTACATTTATAATGACATTAAATTAACCAAATGCATTTTTATAATAATAATGCATTCTGAAGGGTGGAAATTGGATTATGTTAATTAGAGTGCTCTATTTTTATTTAGTAAAAGAAAGTTATGCATCTTCTGCTCATTTCATAACTCTGGATGAGCCTCATTATAAAATAAAATAGTCTATTAATTAAAATGTACTCTGTGAAAACTGTAGAATTCTGGATGGAAAGCAACAGGATGGAGGTAAGTGGTGAAAATTTCCAGAATACACAGGGAGGTGACAGAGAAAGTGTCACTAAGTGGTTTTGGCAGTGAAAAAAGAAAAGAAGCTGATATGTTGGGGAGGCATTGGTCAGTCTAACCAGAAAACAAAAGCCACTTTAAGTGTCTTAACAGAGGGAATTTAATTCAGGGAAAATACATATAATGGAAAAGCTACACATCCAAAGGGATAATGAGGCAAACCTGAGATTACAGCGGAAGGAACCACTGCTGGCTTCAGGCTAGAGCACTTTCTCAACCTGGGCACTCTTGACATTTCTGGTGGGATAACTGTTTGTTGTGGGCAGTTGTCCTGTGTTTCATCACATGTTTAGCCTTCATCTCTGACCATTTTCCACTAAATGCTGGTAGCATGCCCCTCCCCAAGTTGTAACAACCAAAAATGGCTCCAGACATTGCTAAACGTCCCTTGGGTATATTTGTGTGCAGTGGCTGGGGGTAGGTAGTAGACAGACATGCTCCCAGCTGACAGCCACTGAGCTAGAAGGACAAAAGGAGAAGTAGTGACCAGAACCCAGGGCCAGGGTCACCCAAGCAAGAAGAGCTGGAACCACGAGGCAGAGAGGTCTGTCCAGTAGAGAAGGGGAGGCCTCAGGCAGAGAGGGGAAGGGACAAACGCCCTGGCTTCTCCCTTGTCCCCACATTCTCCTTCAGGTGGCTGTTGGCTTCCCCCCATACAGAGCAGAGCAAGGGAAAAGAGAGGAGTGGTTCTGAGAACACAGGCCAGGGGCAGCACTTTGCTTCTGAATAAGGACAACAATTTAGATCTGAGGTCCGACTCAGACTGGTGCTCCTTCAATTTGCCAGATCCCCAGACAGCGGCTGCTTCACACAGGGGCCCCCGACTGACGGCCGCTTCACCCGGGGCAGACCTACTGTGAAACTAAAGGCGCCTAAACGTCAAGCCCCTTACTTGGGCAGACTCAGGAGGGGAAGTGTGATGCCAATTTTACTAAATGTGAGGCAGTGAGGAAAATATTACCAGAGCCCTCCTGTTGAGTGGAACTGGAGTGGGTGTGGGCATCTGTTTAAAGGAAGGTTGAGTTGGGGATCACACTGCCCTTGGACCTGGGCAGCAGCGGCTCCTGCCCTGAACCCCACACTTAGGAGGGCCTCACCCTGGTTCTCCTCCTGCTGTACCCCTCCCTTCAGGATGAAAAGTCCACAGAGTCCAGGAGATATGCCACCCAAAATGTACACGCCCCTCATCCCCAGTTCTTGCCCATACTTTCAGTACCTAAGACCCCAGGATTCTCTGCTCAAAGGCCCTGAGTCTGCCTCCAGGATGTACAGGGTCCTCTCACCTGAGTCCAGCCTTCCAAGAGTGGACCATGCTGTCAGAGTGCACACCCTTAGACCCAGGAAGTGGCCAAGGCACCGCTCTTTGCTGGAGGTTGTGGATAAAGCTTGGACATTGTAGACTAGGGTATCCACATACATGTGTGAGAGGCTGCTCATGGTATGGAATGGAGTAGGGAGTAGGAAGAGAATTGGGGGTTCAGAAATAAGCAGTAAAATCAATAGAAATTATTCTGGGTCAAGCACTATGGCTCACACCTGTAATCCTAGCAATTTGAGAGGCCAAGGTGGGAAGATCACTTGAGCCCAGTAGTTCAAGACCAGCCTAGGCAACACAGGGAGATACCATCTCTAAAAAAATGTAAAAATTAGCCAAATATGGTGAAGCGTACCTGTAGTCCAAGCTACTCTGGAGGTTGAGGTGGGAGGAACACCTGAGCCCAGGAAGTGAAGGCTACAGAGAGCCATGATTGAGCCACTGCACTCCAGCCTGGGCAACAGAGCAAGACCCTGTCTCAGAAAAAGGAGAAAAGAAAGAAGGAAGGAAAGAAGGAAGGAAGGAAGGAAGGAAGGAAGGAAGGAAGGAAAGCAAGCAAGCAAGAAAGAAAGAAAGAAAGAAAGAAAATTATTCTGACAATGAGAAGCAAACTGTAAGCCAAAATATTTTTTTTTCAAATTATACCCAAAGTATAGTAACTAACTCACTTACAGAAAGAATGGTCTTTCAAACAAAGAACAGGCTTTTATATTGTTTGATTATCTATTTTTTATCTAACATGAAATACTGGTACCATAATCCACCAGTTCAATGGGGTTACCAATGACAAACTGGCTAATGAGGGTTATTAATTCAGAATACTTAAGATCAGTCCCTCTGGGAGAAAACTTGAAATGTACATGAAGTCTTACAGTTCATATATGAAAGAAATTTGCTGTGGAGTTTCCCAAATTTGGCAACAATTTTAAAAATTTACATGACTTACCAATAGCCAGTTCTGAGGCTGAAAATCTTTTCTAATATATAAATACTTTAAAGGAAGAGTATTCAACCATGCTATAGGGAAGACTGAATTCTCTATCTCTAGAAAATGATATTACGAAATCATTGCATGTGAAGAAGCACATGGAGGTATGCAATTACAAAAACAGTAAAGTATAAAGAGAGTGTCGAATAGTCCAATAATAAAGATATTATTTTTCTGGATTTTTGTACTATTTGTCAGCTTTTAAAACTTTGTAACATGCTTAGACCTAAAACCATAAAAACCCTAGAAGAAAACCTAGGCAATACCATTCAGGACATAGGCATGGGCAAGGACTTCATGTCTAAAACACCAAAAGCAATGGCAACAAAAGCCAAAATTGACAAATGGGATCTAATTAAATTAAAGAGCTTCTGCACAGCAAAAGAAACTACCATCAGAGTGAACAGGCAACCTACAGAATGGGAGAAAATTTTTGCAACCTACTCATCTGACAAAGGGCTAATATCCAGAATCTACAATGAACTCAAACAAATTTACAATAAAAAAAAAACAACCCCATCAAAAAGTGGGCAAAGGACATGAACAGACACTTCTCAAAAGAAGACATTTGTGCAGCCAAAAAACACATGAAAAAATGCTCATCATCACTGGCCATCAGAGAAATGCAAATCAAAACCACAATGAGATACCATCTCACACCAGTTAGAATGGCAATCATTAAAAAGTCAGGAAACAACAGGTGCTGGAGAGGATGTGGAGAAATAGGAATATTTTTACACTGTTGGTGGGATTGTAAACTAGTTCAACCATTGTGGAAGTCAGTGTGGCGATTCCTCAGGGATCTAGAACTAGAAATACCATTTGACCCAGCCATCCCATTACTGGGTATATACCCAAAGGATTATAAATCATGCTGCTATAAAGACACATGCACACGTATGTTTATTGCGGCACTATTCACAATAGCAAAGACTTGGAACCAACCCAAATGTCCAACAATGATAGACTGGATTAAGAAAATGTGGCACATATACACCATGGAATACTATGCAGCCATAAAAAATGATGAGTTCATGTCCTTTGTAGGGACATGGATGAAGCTGGAAACTATCATTCTCAGCAAACTATCGCAAGGACAAAAAAACAAACGCCGCATGTTCTGACTCATAGGTGGGAATTGAACAATGAGAACACATGGACACAGGAAGGGGAACATCACACACTGGGGACTGTTGTGGGGTAGGGGTGGGGGGGCAGGGATAGCATTAGGAGATATACCTAATGCTAAATGACGAGTTGATGGGTGCAGCACTCCAACATGGCACATGTATACTTATGTAACAAACCTGCACATTGTGCACATGTACCCTAAAACTTAAAGTATAATAATAATAATATTAAAAAAAACTTTGTAACATGCTATAATTTCTTTTCCCATTTTAAGTAAAATACTCAATTTCATACTTAATTTTATAACTTTGCATTCTTTTTCATAGGGAAGGAGCTCATCTCCCCACAAATTGTATAAGCCTAGTTTCCACAAAACCTGGATCTTCCCTGGCATCATCATTTATTATGTGAGTTGTTTGGGTGTGGAGGGGTGAAGTGAGAGGTGCTTGGGGGCTATGTCTGGGGAAATTTATAGAAAATTATCTGAAAGGGCAGCTTGTGCTGACCCATAAGATGTCGAGATGTATTATTTTGAGGTAAACATGTCAGCAACTGGCACTTCTCGGATGCCTTTTCAGATGACTGAATTCTCTCCTCATTTCTCTTTGTTTTTGTTGTGTAGTCATGATGGTGACTGATAAGAGGTGAGATAATGGGGCCAGGGACAGATGACTTTAGTTGTCACCTCACAGTCTCCCACACCATAGAGAGCAAAGAAAGACAACGGAAAAAAAAAAAAAAAAAAAAAAACCCACCAGGGAGCCCCCCCCGGAGCACACCACCGATCCTGACAAAGAGCTGGTTTCCAACTGGGACAGATCCCAGAAGCAGACCAAGCTGGGGTGTGGGCCCCAGGGCAGGTAGGAGCCAAATCAACTTGTTTCCTCTGTGAGGCTACAGGCTGCAGAGCCAGGACTATTCTCATGGAACAAAGCACAGGGATTAATTTGCAGGATGAAATTTATTATGTCTTTTACAGTAAAGACATTTCGCCCTGAAGCTTATTAGGTTTCTGAGTGCTCACATTTTCTCAAAAGTAGCCACTGAAATTTGCTGATTTAATTTCAACCTTAGTTGGTGTGGTTCAGGGATGTGTCCAAGATAGACTACCTGGGGCAAATCCATTTCCCAGCAAAGCTTCTTTGATTTCTGGAAGATTTTACCATTAAATAAAGTGAGTTGAACGCAGGCTTTATCTCTTCTCTCTTCTGAAATCTCAATAACATGACTGTAAAATAACAAAATAGGTATGAAGCAGGTATAAATCCACACAGAAAAAAAGAATGAGAGGAAGATAACAGCGGACTAGAGATTCAACAGAATTCTGGAAGTTGGAATCCTAAGAAGTGGGACTTGCAGGTCAGAGAAAACTGGATCAGAAATACTCACCCTGCCCCTGCCACATTAGGCCAGAACAGAACCGCTTTCACAAAGAAATTTTCAATGTGTATGTTATGAGATTATTTTCTAAGATGGATCACTTATGATTATAAAACAAAGAGCTTTCCTTTACTAAATAGGAGGAGCTAATCAGGAGCAAGTTCGTTGTTATTCTATGTCTGCTCTCCAATCCCTGGCCAAGAAAATTCTCTTTCTGGAGAGGGTGAGCCGCAAATCGCTGACTCGGGAGGACTTGGGTGAGATGTCACACTGCAAACAGAGGTAAAGGTGGAGTCGGCTCTATCTGAAACACAGACTGAGGAAGAGAAGAGCGGTTTCCCCAGAGAAAAAGAAGAAAAGTGGGGTAACAATAATAATAATGTGGACAGGAAGCAAGGAAATACTGGGTAGAAGAGGACGGTTTCCTGGCAAGGGCCCCACTCTCAAGCCTGGAGACCCAAGGGAACAGGCATTCTTGTTTTTGTGCCCAAATGTTGCCTTTTGGCCTGCCACGCCCCCTGTCTTGTACCCATATAAACCCCAAACCCCAGGTTCTACAAGCAGATGAGACAAACAGAAGAGCAGCAGAGTGGGGCGGCAGAGAAGGAGAGAAGAGAAGGAGCGTCTGAACGTCAAGAGGAGTTCAGCTGGGGACAGTTGGTTGGGAGATCAGCTACAGGACAGCCAAACTCCAGGGGAAGATCATCTTCCCACTCCATCCCCTTTCCAGCTCCTCATCCATTCTGCTGAGAGCCACCTCCAGCACTCAATAAAACCCCCGCATTCACCAGCCTTCAAGTCTGTGTGTGATCTGATTCTTCCTGGATGCCAGACAAGGACCTGGGTACCAGAAGGGCAGGGTGTAAAAGGCTGTCACCCTGACTCTCTACTGAGCTGGCTTAGCAATTAGCTGTCCACAGATGGCAGCTACTAAAAGGGCATTAATTGTAACACACCCTTAGACGCCACCATGGGGCCAGAGCCCAAAAGTGCTCACCCCAGCACCTGCATCTGCCCATCTGTGTGCTCCCCCTCCTGTAAGGGGTTTGAGTGCACGGTGGTCGAACATTTGAGCCATCCTCCTGTTGCACGTCCTGCAAGGGGGGTCAGGGAAATCTCCCATTTCAATAACAGTTTATATATAAACCTGTACCAAACAGTGTTTAAAACACTTTACATATACTAATTCAGTTAATTCTTACACAGCTGTGTGCTAGAGGTGCAAATATCACTTAATTTTACATTTCATGAAACTGAGACACAGAGAAAGTAAATTCCCCAAGGTCACACTGCTGGTAAGTAGCAGAGCCAGGAGATGAACCCAGACAGTCTGGGGAAAATGGTTCCTGGGTGACAAAAACACAAAAGGTCTGCCATAGTTAAATTTGCGGATGGTACAATTTTACCCAGTTTCCCATAATTATAAATTGGGAAAAGGAAATGCCATAAGGTTAAGCTCGTTCCTTTGAGCAGATTCTTTTCTGCAGCAGCAGGTCCCCCTATAAATATGGGTCTGTGATAATCTGAGTAATAGCCCCCAAAAGATGTCTGTGTCTCAGTCCCTGGAACCTGTTACTTTACATGGTCAAAGAGACTCTGCGGATGTGATTAAATGAAGGATCTTGAGATGGGGAGATGAGCCTGGATGGGTTCTCCAATACTCACAGGAGACCCCACACCCCTTTCCACTTCCAGACCATGAGGGGAGGGGCTCACAGACTAGAAAGCCCTCTGCAAATGCTACCCTGAGCCCATATCACTATTGCAATCACTGGTAAGAATCTGAGGACAAAGGTGAGTGTGATCTCAGAAGGATCTCCAAGTTGGGATATAACTGAAATCGGCACTGATTACACTTGACTTTGGATACCCACATAACCAATGGTTTATGATCACAGAACAGCAAACTTGTCCATCAAAATCAGGGTAAATATACCAAGGTGTTTGTAGAATTCAAACACCAGTCTAACTTGATTTCATTCAGGAAACAGAATGTCTAGAGTGTTAAAGACTTTGCTGTGGTTTCAAGGAAAGAATCATGAATAAAGTCTGGCTCAGCCATATCTATAAAAAGGATTAAACTTCATGAGTCATGGATGAGAGCTGGCATGTGATCAACAGCCCACCTGTTCTCTTGGTGGAAATCATGTCTTTTCATTTTTAAGCTACTTTTATATTGTAAATCTATAATTCTAAAATGACCTTTATAGCTGGAGGATTAGAGAGGAACCCTATTGTTCCAGAATGAGCCACCAGAGACTTGAGCAGATGGGAGAGACAAATAATTAAGCCAGGAAGGGCACCAAGATAGTCATTTGTCTTAGAGTATGTCAATCATTTCAGGTCTGCAACAGGACTCTGTGTTCCCTAGATAAGGTGCAGAAGTTTATTGGTTACACCCATATGAGTCATGAACCAGGAAAAGACACATTCAGCCAGGAGCTGCAGCAGACATTGGGAGGCCGTATGACTATCAGAGGTACTAGGCTCAGACCTTGACTTAGAACAGTGACATCAAAAACATGAGGCACACTCCCCATCCCATGCCCATGGCAGACATTACTAAGTGATCACTGCATACTTTCTTGCTGAGACCAGAGACAGCCCCAGAATCTCTCTTAGCACAGATCCCCATTACCTATCTCCTACTACCTATTTTGTTGTTGTTGCTGTTGTTGTTGTTGTGAGACAGGGTCTCACTCTGTCTCCCAGGATAGAGTGCAGTGGCATGATCATGGCTCACTGCAGCCTTAACCTCCTGGGCTCAAGTGGTCCTCCTGCCTCAGCCTCCCAAATCTACTACCTATTGATCAGACCCACAAAATAAAACCTATTTGTTATTCCTGGTTCAGAACAAAAAGAAAAGGAGGCAAACTTGAGTTAGAATAAAATCTGCATTAATACCTGTCTTGAGAACGCACTGGAGGCACATGGCATTGAACAGAGAGCTCTGGACAAGAAAAGAAGGGAGGACGTCCAAGGGCTGAAGCCAAGGAGGCATCCAGGGAGTTGTAGAAGATGACACTGAAATCTCGATGAGCTTTAATACTTCCTCATGTGCCTTCAGCCTTAATGGAATCATGTGCCCATCCTGAGGCAATCACTGTAGTCAGATGCAAGGGCTTTGTTGATTGGCTTAAGTTAATTAGAGCCCACCCGTGGAAAAGAAGGGAAGCATGTAAAGGAGTGATGAGAAGCAGCTGTGTGAGCTCAATGGGCAGAAAACCCGTGCATTTTGGAGCAAGAAGAATTTGTAAGTAAGTAAGAAGGGAGCCATCGAAAGAAAGCAAGCTGGAAATCCGCTACAGTGTCTTTACAAGTGGCATCAGATGGGCTGATGTGGAACTAAAGTCATTCCCACCTAAACCACATGACTCACAGTGGGGGTAAGGTGGCGCCTCACAGGAAACTGGGGTACTATTACCATGAAGAAGAGGAGAGGAGACTTAATGCCAAGGAGTAAATAATAGGCGGCATTCACAGTAGGGTAAGATTTCCAAGGACTGGAGTGAGAGAGCTCTCCTCGAAGTACAGGTATCTACAAAGCAGGTGCAGAGTGGCCTGAAGCCCAGAGAAATAATTTCTGGAGACCAAATGGGAAGCACTTTCATTCTCTAAGGAGACCTAGGATACCAAACCTGCCATAAAAATGAGGAAGCAAATTTAGGTTGTAACTCAGAATGCTCCCAGGACTAGCAAATGTGCCGGCGTGAATTTTCCTGGAGTAAGTGGTTAAGGCCAACCTTCCAATGTCATATGAGAAAGACACCCTAGAGCCACTCAGGTCTTTCTTACTGCACCTAGATTCATAATAGACCACAAAGACCCTAAGAGCAAATGATTTCTGCAACCTGTGCAAACACCCCACTTTTGTAATTTTTCCCTGGATATTTCCTTACAGTGGTTAGCAACAAATTGCTGAATTCAGAAAGCTCCAAAGGGCTTGCCTTCTAGGAAAGAAAGGAAACAGGCGGGGGGTTGTGCCCCATTTCTTTGTCATTCCTGGAAACAGGAAAGTTTCCAGGGATGAAGAGGGGGATGGCAACGTTGAAAAGAAAGGGATGCGCCGGGCGTGGTGGCTCACGCTTGTAATCCCAGCACTTTGGGAGGCTGAGGCGGGCGGATCACGAGGTCAGGAGATGAAGACCACGGTGAAACCCCGTCTCTACTAAAAA